>NW_026893849.1:0-330396 GCF_032452875.1 Bos javanicus
TGCATGGTGCAAACTTCTTGTCTTGAAGTTTGATTGGTCTTCCGCGTAAACCAAGCTCCTCAGTCTCTTTTCTCCACCGATTTTCCTACTGAGCTCTCCTCATACTATTATTCTTGACATCTCTGATTAGCATATAAATAGTCGCCTAGGCCATCTCTCCTTCGAATACCCTGGATCAGTTGGGGCTGGTCCCCGGCAGGTGGCGACCGAACAGGGACCTCAGGAGGCAATACTCAAGAGCTGAGCAGACACGAACCACGCAATCAGCAGGCAATAAGCATGGAGCTCAGCAGTGACGAATCATGCTGCTCAACTGGCAATAATCAAGCACGTGACCAGGCAGGAATCACGCAGCTCAGCTGGCAATTGTCAAGCAGATGAGCCGACAGGAATCACGCAGCTCAGTGGCAATTGTCATGCAGATGAGCCGGCACTGAATCACGCAGCTCAGCAGGCACTGATCACGTGACTCTGCAGGCACTGATCAGTGGCTGATCAAGTCCAGATCACGTGACTGTGCACGCACTGATCAGGTGGCTGATCAGGAACTGATCACCTGACTGCGCATGCAGTGATCACGTGGCTGATCGTTCACTGATCACGTGGCATCATCACGTGACTGACGCTGATCACGTGACTGTGCCGTCAGTGATCACGTGGCTGAGCAGGCACTGATATCGTGACTGAGCATGCACTGATCATGTGCCGGGAGCCGGGGAGGCATTCCACTCTGGACAAAGGTCATGAGGAAGGAGGCTCGGCATACGCAAATGCGGGATCGAGCCTCAGGAGTCCACCCGGATATTCTCGAGCATCTCCCCCAAAAAAACCGGAGTCTGCCTACTGTATTGCTTTGTGCTCTCACCTCTGATTTCACTGGGGGCTGTCCCCCACCACCATCTCGCTCTCTCTGTCAAAGAGTTAACTTACAGCTCCAATTCATAAAGTTCCTTGTCATTCTTCCCTTTAACTTCCAGCTGAGTCTCCATCTGGAGCGCGGAACCCACCACGCTTACTAATTATGCCTGGGCTGCTAAGACCCACTCGAGAAGGTGTCTAGGGTGAGGCACCTTTCGCTATTCGAGAGGGCGCCTGCGGCCTACGTAAGTGGTGCAAACTTCTTGTCTTGAAGTTTGATTGGTCTTCCGCGTAAACCAAGCTACTCAGTCTCTTTTCTCCACCGAATTTTCCTACTGAGCTCTCCTCATACTATTATTCTTGACATCTCTGATTAGCATATAAATAGTCGCCTAGGCCATCTCTCCTTCGAATACCCTGGATAAGTTGGGGCTGGTCCCCGGCAGGTGGCGACCGAACAGGGACCTCAGGAGGCAATACTCAAAGAGCTGAGCAGACACGAACCACGCAATCAGCAGGCAATAAGCATGGAGCTCAGCAGTGACGAATCATGTGGCTCAACTGGCAATAATCAAGCACGTGACCAGGCAGGAATCACGCAGCTCAGCTGGCAATTGTCAAGCAGATGAGCCGACAGGAATCACGCAGCTCAGCTGGCAATTGTCATGCAGATGAGCCGGCAGGAATCACGCAGCTCAGCAGGCCCTGATCACCTGACTCTGGAGGCACTGATCACGTGGCTGATCAAGTACAGATCACGTGACTGAGCATGCACTGATCACGTGGCTATCATGCACTGATGACGTGGGTGATCGGGCACTGATCACATGGCTCATCATGCACTGATCACGTGTTTATCAGGCAATGATCAGTGACTGACAGGCGCTGATCATGGGACTGTGCACGCACTGATCACGTGGCTATCATGCACTGATCACGTGACTGCCCATGCACTGATGACGTGGCTGTTCGGGCACTGATCACGTGTTTATCAGGCAGTGATCAGTGACTGACAGGCGCTGATCAGGGGACTGTGCACGCACTGATCAGGTGGCTGATCAGGAACTGACCACCTGACCGCGCATGCAGTGATCACGTGGCTGGTCGTTCACTGATCACGTGTTTATCGTACGGTGATCACGTGACTGAGAGGCGCTGATCACGTGACTGTGCCGTCAGTGATCACGTGGCTGAGCAGGCACTGATATCGTGACTGAGCATGCACTGATCATGTGCCGGGAGCCGGGGAGGCATTCCACTCTGGACAAAGGTCATGAGGAAGGAGGCTCGGCATACGCAAATGCGGGATCGAGCCTCAGGAGTCCACCCGGATATTCTCGAGCATCTCCCCCCAAAAAAACCGGAGTCTGCCTACTGTATTGCTTTGTGCTCTCACCTCTGATTTCACTGGGGGCTGTCCCCCACCACCATCTCGCTCTCTCTGTCAAAGAGTTAACTTACAGCTCCAATTCATAAAGTTCCTTGTCATTCTTCCCTTTAACTTCCAGCTGAGTCTCCATCTGGAGCGCGGAACCCACCACGCTTACTAATTATGCCTGGGCTGCTAAGACCCACTCGAGAAGGTGTCTAGGGTGAGGCACCTTTCGCTATTCGAGAGGGCGCCTGCGGCCTACGTAAGTGGTGCAAACTTCTTGTCTTGAAGTTTGATTGGTCTTCCGCGTAAACCAAGCTACTCAGTCTCTTTTCTCCACCGAATTTTCCTACTGAGCTCTCCTCATACTATTATTCTTGACATCTCTGATTAGCATATAAATAGTCGCCTAGGCCATCTCTCCTTCGAATACCCTGGATCAGTTGGGGCTGGTCCCCGGCAGGTGGCGACCGAACAGGGACCTCAGGAGGCAATACTCAAAGAGCTGAGCAGACACGAACCACGCAATCAGCAGGCAATAAGCATGGAGCTCAGCAGTGACGAATCATGCTGCTCAACTGGCAATAATCAAGCACGTGACCAGGCAGGAATCACGCAGCTCAGCTGGCAATTGTCAAGCAGATGAGCCGACAGGAATCACGCAGCTCAGCTGGCAATTGTCATGCAGATGAGCCGGCAGGAATCACGCAGCTCAGCAGGCCCTGATCACGTGACTCTGCAGGCACTGATCACGTGGCTGATCAAGTCCAGATCACGTGACTGAGCATGCACTGATCACGTGGCTATCATGCACTGATGACGTGACTGCGCATGCACTGATGACGTGGCTGATCGGGCACTGATCACATGGCTCATCATGCACTGATCACGTGTTTATCAGGCAATGATCAGTGACTGACAGGCGCTGATCATGGGACTGTGCACGCACTGATCACGTGGCTATCATGCACTGATCACGTGACTGCGCATGCACTGATGACGTGGCTGTTCGGGCACTGATCACGTGTTTATCAGGCAGTGATCAGTGACTGACAGGCGCTGATCAGGGGACTGTGCACGCACTGATCAGGTGGCTGATCAGGAACTGACCACCTGACCGCGCATGCAGTGATCACGTGGCTGGTCGTTCACTGATCACGTGTTTATCATACGGTGATCACGTGACTGAGAGGCGCTGATCACGTGACTGTGCCGTCAGTGATCACGTGGCTGAGCAGGCACTGATATCGTGACTGAGCATGCACTGATCATGTGCCGGGAGCCGGGGAGGCATTCCACTCTGGACAAAGGTCATGAGGAAGGAGGCTCGGCATACGCAAATGCGGGATCGAGCCTCAGGAGTCCACCCGGATATTCTCGAGCATCTCCCCCAAAAAAACCGGAGTCTGCCTACTGTATTGCTTTGTGCTCTCACCTCTGATTTCACTGGGGGCTGTCCCCCACCACCATCTCGCTCTCTCTGTCAAAGAGTTAACTTACAGCTCCAATTCATAAAGTTCCTTGTCATTCTTCCCTTTAACTTCCAGCTGAGTCTCCATCTGGAGCGCGGAACCCACCACGCTTACTAATTATGCCTGGGCTGCTAAGACCCACTCGAGAAGGTGTCTAGGGTGAGGCACCTTTCGCTATTCGAGAGGGCGCCTGCGGCCTACGTAAGTGGTGCAAACTTCTTGTCTTGAAGTTTGATTGGTCTTCCGCGTAAACCAAGCTACTCAGTCTCTTTTCTCCACCGAATTTTCCTACTGAGCTCTCCTCATACTATTATTCTTGACATCTCTGATTAGCATATAAATAGTCGCCTAGGCCATCTCTCCTTCGAATACCCTGGATCAGTTGGGGCTGGTCCCCGGCAGGTGGCGACCGAACAGGGACCTCAGGAGGCAATACTCAAAGAGCTGAGCAGACACGAACCACGCAATCAGCAGGCAATAAGCATGGAGCTCAGCAGTGACGAATCATGCTGCTCAACTGGCAATAATCAAGCACGTGACCAGGCAGGAATCACGCAGCTCAGCTGGCAATTGTCAAGCAGATGAGCCGACAGGAATCACGCAGCTCAGCTGGCAATTGTCATGCAGATGAGCCGGCAGGAATCACGCAGCTCAGCAGGCCCTGATCACGTGACTCTGCAGGCACTGATCACGTGGCTGATCAAGTCCAGATCACGTGACTGAGCATGCACTGATCACGTGGCTATCATGCACTGATGACGTGACTGCGCATGCACTGATGACGTGGCTGATCGGGCACTGATCACATGGCTCATCATGCACTGATCACGTGTTTATCAGGCAATGATCAGTGACTGACAGGCGCTGATCATGGGACTGTGCACGCACTGATCACGTGGCTATCATGCACTGATCACGTGACTGCGCATGCACTGATGACGTGGCTGTTCGGGCACTGATCACGTGTTTATCAGGCAGTGATCAGTGACTGACAGGCGCTGATCAGGGGACTGTGCACGCACTGATCAGGTGGCTGATCAGGAACTGACCACCTGACCGCGCATGCAGTGATCACGTGGCTGGTCGTTCACTGATCACGTGTTTATCATACGGTGATCACGTGACTGAGAGGCGCTGATCACGTGACTGTGCCGTCAGTGATCACGTGGCTGAGCAGGCACTGATATCGTGACTGAGCATGCACTGATCATGTGCCGGGAGCCGGGGAGGCATTCCACTCTGGACAAAGGTCATGAGGAAGGAGGCTCGGCATACGCAAATGCGGGATCGAGCCTCAGGAGTCCACCCGGATATTCTCGAGCATCTCCCCCCAAAAAAACCGGAGTCTGCCTACTGTATTGCTTTGTGCTCTCACCTCTGATTTCACTGGGGGCTGTCCCCCACCACCATCTCGCTCTCTCTGTCAAAGAGTTAACTTACAGCTCCAATTCATAAAGTTCCTTGTCATTCTTCCCTTTAACTTCCAGCTGAGTCTCCATCTGGAGCGCGGAACCCACCACGCTTACTAATTATGCCTGGGCTGCTAAGACCCACTCGAGAAGGTGTCTAGGGTGAGGCACCTTTCGCTATTCGAGAGGGCGCCTGCGGCCTACGTAAGTGGTGCAAACTTCTTGTCTTGAAGTTTGATTGGTCTTCCGCGTAAACCAAGCTACTCAGTCTCTTTTCTCCACCGAATTTTCCTACTGAGCTCTCCTCATACTATTATTCTTGACATCTCTGATTAGCATATAAATAGTCGCCTAGGCCATCTCTCCTTCGAATACCCTGGATCAGTTGGGGCTGGTCCCCGGCAGGTGGCGACCGAACAGGGACCTCAGGAGGCAATACTCAAAGAGCTGAGCAGACACGAACCACGCAATCAGCAGGCAATAAGCATGGAGCTCAGCAGTGACGAATCATGCTGCTCAACTGGCAATAATCAAGCACGTGACCAGGCAGGAATCACGCAGCTCAGCTGGCAATTGTCAAGCAGATGAGCCGACAGGAATCACGCAGCTCAGATGGCAATTGTCATGCAGATGAGCCGGCAGGAATCACGCAGCTCAGCAGGCCCTGATCACGTGACTCTGCAGGCACTGATCACGTGGCTGATCAAGTCCAGATCACGTGACTGAGCATGCACTGATCACGTGGCTATCATGCACTGATGACGTGACTGCGCATGCACTGATGACGTGGCTGATCGGGCACTGATCACATGGCTCATCATGCACTGATCACGTGTTTATCAGGCAATGATCAGTGACTGACAGGCGCTGATCATGGGACTGTGCACGCACTGATCACGTGGCTATCATGCACTGATCACGTGACTGCGCATGCACTGATGACGTGGCTGTTCGGGCACTGATCACGTGTTTATCAGGCAGTGATCAGTGACTGACAGGCGCTGATCAGGGGACTGTGCACGCACTGATCAGGTGGCTGATCAGGAACTGACCACCTGACCGCGCATGCAGTGATCACGTGGCTGGTCGTTCACTGATCACGTGTTTATCATACGGTGATCACGTGACTGAGAGGCGCTGATCACGTGACTGTGCCGTCAGTGATCACGTGGCTGAGCAGGCACTGATATCGTGACTGAGCATGCACTGATCATGTGCCGGGAGCCGGGGAGGCATTCCACTCTGGACAAAGGTCATGAGGAAGGAGGCTCGGCATACGCAAATGCGGGATCGAGCCTCAGGAGTCCACCCGGATATTCTCGAGCATCTCCCCCCAAAAAAACCGGAGTCTGCCTACTGTATTGCTTTGTGCTCTCACCTCTGATTTCACTGGGGGCTGTCCCCCACCACCATCTCGCTCTCTCTGTCAAAGAGTTAACTTACAGCTCCAATTCATAAAGTTCCTTGTCATTCTTCCCTTTAACTTCCAGCTGAGTCTCCATCTGGAGCGCGGAACCCACCACGCTTACTAATTATGCCTGGGCTGCTAAGACCCACTCGAGAAGGTGTCTAGGGTGAGGCACCTTTCGCTATTCGAGAGGGCGCCTGCGGCCTACGTAAGTGGTGCAAACTTCTTGTCTTGAAGTTTGATTGGTCTTCCGCGTAAACCAAGCTACTCAGTCTCTTTTCTCCACCGAATTTTCCTACTGAGCTCTCCTCATACTATTATTCTTGACATCTCTGATTAGCATATAAATAGTCGCCTAGGCCATCTCTCCTTCGAATACCCTGGATCAGTTGGGGCTGGTCCCCGGCAGGTGGCGACCGAACAGGGACCTCAGGAGGCAATACTCAAAGAGCTGAGCAGACACGAACCACGCAATCAGCAGGCAATAAGCATGGAGCTCAGCAGTGACGAATCATGCTGCTCAACTGGCAATAATCAAGCACGTGACCAGGCAGGAATCACGCAGCTCAGCTGGCAATTGTCAAGCAGATGAGCCGACAGGAATCACGCAGCTCAGATGGCAATTGTCATGCAGATGAGCCGGCAGGAATCACGCAGCTCAGCAGGCCCTGATCACGTGACTCTGCAGGCACTGATCACGTGGCTGATCAAGTCCAGATCACGTGACTGAGCATGCACTGATCACGTGGCTATCATGCACTGATGACGTGACTGCGCATGCACTGATGACGTGGCTGATCGGGCACTGATCACATGGCTCATCATGCACTGATCACGTGTTTATCAGGCAATGATCAGTGACTGACAGGCGCTGATCATGGGACTGTGCACGCACTGATCACGTGGCTATCATGCACTGATCACGTGACTGCGCATGCACTGATGACGTGGCTGTTCGGGCACTGATCACGTGTTTATCAGGCAGTGATCAGTGACTGACAGGCGCTGATCAGGGGACTGTGCACGCACTGATCAGGTGGCTGATCAGGAACTGACCACCTGACCGCGCATGCAGTGATCACGTGGCTGGTCGTTCACTGATCACGTGTTTATCATACGGTGATCACGTGACTGAGAGGCGCTGATCACGTGACTGTGCCGTCAGTGATCACGTGGCTGAGCAGGCACTGATATCGTGACTGAGCATGCACTGATCATGTGCCGGGAGCCGGGGAGGCATTCCACTCTGGACAAAGGTCATGAGGAAGGAGGCTCGGCATACGCAAATGCGGGATCGAGCCTCAGGAGTCCACCCGGATATTCTCGAGCATCTCCCCCCAAAAAAACCGGAGTCTGCCTACTGTATTGCTTTGTGCTCTCACCTCTGATTTCACTGGGGGCTGTCCCCCACCACCATCTCGCTCTCTCTGTCAAAGAGTTAACTTACAGCTCCAATTCATAAAGTTCCTTGTCATTCTTCCCTTTAACTTCCAGCTGAGTCTCCATCTGGAGCGCGGAACCCACCACGCTTACTAATTATGCCTGGGCTGCTAAGACCCACTCGAGAAGGTGTCTAGGGTGAGGCACCTTTCGCTATTCGAGAGGGCGCCTGCGGCCTACGTAAGTGGTGCAAACTTCTTGTCTTGAAGTTTGATTGGTCTTCCGCGTAAACCAAGCTACTCAGTCTCTTTTCTCCACCGAATTTTCCTACTGAGCTCTCCTCATACTATTATTCTTGACATCTCTGATTAGCATATAAATAGTCGCCTAGGCCATCTCTCCTTCGAATACCCTGGATCAGTTGGGGCTGGTCCCCGGCAGGTGGCGACCGAACAGGGACCTCAGGAGGCAATACTCAAAGAGCTGAGCAGACACGAACCACGCAATCAGCAGGCAATAAGCATGGAGCTCAGCAGTGACGAATCATGCTGCTCAACTGGCAATAATCAAGCACGTGACCAGGCAGGAATCACGCAGCTCAGCTGGCAATTGTCAAGCAGATGAGCCGACAGGAATCACGCAGCTCAGATGGCAATTGTCATGCAGATGAGCCGGCAGGAATCACGCAGCTCAGCAGGCCCTGATCACGTGACTCTGCAGGCACTGATCACGTGGCTGATCAAGTCCAGATCACGTGACTGAGCATGCACTGATCACGTGGCTATCATGCACTGATGACGTGACTGCGCATGCACTGATGACGTGGCTGATCTGATCACATGGCTCATCATGCACTGATCACGTGTTTATCAGGCAATGATCAGTGACTGACAGGCGCTGATCATGGGACTGTGCACGCACTGATCACGTGGCTATCATGCACTGATCACGTGACTGCGCATGCACTGATGACGTGGCTGTTCGGGCACTGATCACGTGTTTATCAGGCAGTGATCAGTGACTGACAGGCGCTGATCAGGGGACTGTGCACGCACTGATCAGGTGGCTGATCAGGAACTGACCACCTGACCGCGCATGCAGTGATCACGTGGCTGGTCGTTCACTGATCACGTGTTTATCATACGGTGATCACGTGACTGAGAGGCGCTGATCACGTGACTGTGCCGTCAGTGATCACGTGGCTGAGCAGGCACTGATATCGTGACTGAGCATGCACTGATCATGTGCCGGGAGCCGGGGAGGCATTCCACTCTGGACAAAGGTCATGAGGAAGGAGGCTCGGCATACGCAAATGCGGGATCGAGCCTCAGGAGTCCACCCGGATATTCTCGAGCATCTCCCCCAAAAAAACCGGAGTCTGCCTACTGTATTGCTTTGTGCTCTCACCTCTGATTTCACTGGGGGCTGTCCCCCACCACCATCTCGCTCTCTCTGTCAAAGAGTTAACTTACAGCTCCAATTCATAAAGTTCCTTGTCATTCTTCCCTTTAACTTCCAGCTGAGTCTCCATCTGGAGCGCGGAACCCACCACGCTTACTAATTATGCCTGGGCTGCTAAGACCCACTCGAGAAGGTGTCTAGGGTGAGGCACCTTTCGCTATTCGAGAGGGCGCCTGCGGCCTACGTAAGTGGTGCAAACTTCTTGTCTTGAAGTTTGATTGGTCTTCCGCGTAAACCAAGCTACTCAGTCTCTTTTCTCCACCGAATTTTCCTACTGAGCTCTCCTCATACTATTATTCTTGACATCTCTGATTAGCATATAAATAGTCGCCTAGGCCATCTCTCCTTCGAATACCCTGGATCAGTTGGGGCTGGTCCCCGGCAGGTGGCGACCGAACAGGGACCTCAGGAGGCAATACTCAAAGAGCTGAGCAGACACGAACCACGCAATCAGCAGGCAATAAGCATGGAGCTCAGCAGTGACGAATCATGCTGCTCAACTGGCAATAATCAAGCACGTGACCAGGCAGGAATCACGCAGCTCAGCTGGCAATTGTCAAGCAGATGAGCCGACAGGAATCACGCAGCTCAGATGGCAATTGTCATGCAGATGAGCCGGCAGGAATCACGCAGCTCAGCAGGCCCTGATCACGTGACTCTGCAGGCACTGATCACGTGGCTGATCAAGTCCAGATCACGTGACTGAGCATGCACTGATCACGTGGCTATCATGCACTGATGACGTGACTGCTGCACTGATGACGTGGCTGATCGGGCACTGATCACATGGCTCATCATGCACTGATCACGTGTTTATCAGGCAATGATCAGTGACTGACAGGCGCTGATCATGGGACTGTGCACGCACTGATCACGTGGCTATCATGCACTGATCACGTGACTGCGCATGCACTGATGACGTGGCTGTTCGGGCACTGATCACGTGTTTATCAGGCAGTGATCAGTGACTGACAGGCGCTGATCAGGGGACTGTGCACGCACTGATCAGGTGGCTGATCAGGAACTGACCACCTGACCGCGCATGCAGTGATCACGTGGCTGGTCGTTCACTGATCACGTGTTTATCATACGGTGATCACGTGACTGAGAGGCGCTGATCACGTGACTGTGCCGTCAGTGATCACGTGGCTGAGCAGGCACTGATATCGTGACTGAGCATGCACTGATCATGTGCCGGGAGCCGGGGAGGCATTCCACTCTGGACAAAGGTCATGAGGAAGGAGGCTCGGCATACGCAAATGCGGGATCGAGCCTCAGGAGTCCACCCGGATATTCTCGAGCATCTCCCCCCAAAAAAACCGGAGTCTGCCTACTGTATTGCTTTGTGCTCTCACCTCTGATTTCACTGGGGGCTGTCCCCCACCACCATCTCGCTCTCTCTGTCAAAGAGTTAACTTACAGCTCCAATTCATAAAGTTCCTTGTCATTCTTCCCTTTAACTTCCAGCTGAGTCTCCATCTGGAGCGCGGAACCCACCACGCTTACTAATTATGCCTGGGCTGCTAAGACCCACTCGAGAAGGTGTCTAGGGTGAGGCACCTTTCGCTATTCGAGAGGGCGCCTGCGGCCTACGTAAGTGGTGCAAACTTCTTGTCTTGAAGTTTGATTGGTCTTCCGCGTAAACCAAGCTACTCAGTCTCTTTTCTCCACCGAATTTTCCTACTGAGCTCTCCTCATACTATTATTCTTGACATCTCTGATTAGCATATAAATAGTCGCCTAGGCCATCTCTCCTTCGAATACCCTGGATCAGTTGGGGCTGGTCCCCGGCAGGTGGCGACCGAACAGGGACCTCAGGAGGCAATACTCAAAGAGCTGAGCAGACACGAACCACGCAATCAGCAGGCAATAAGCATGGAGCTCAGCAGTGACGAATCATGCTGCTCAACTGGCAATAATCAAGCACGTGACCAGGCAGGAATCACGCAGCTCAGCTGGCAATTGTCAAGCAGATGAGCCGACAGGAATCACGCAGCTCAGCTGGCAATTGTCATGCAGATGAGCCGGCAGGAATCACGCAGCTCAGCAGGCCCTGATCACGTGACTCTGCAGGCACTGATCACGTGGCTGATCAAGTCCAGATCACGTGACTGAGCATGCACTGATCACGTGGCTATCATGCACTGATGACGTGACTGCGCATGCACTGATGACGTGGCTGATCGGGCACTGATCACATGGCTCATCATGCACTGATCACGTGTTTATCAGGCAATGATCAGTGACTGACAGGCGCTGATCATGGGACTGTGCACGCACTGATCACGTGGCTATCATGCACTGATCACGTGACTGCGCATGCACTGATGACGTGGCTGTTCGGGCACTGATCACGTGTTTATCAGGCAGTGATCAGTGACTGACAGGCGCTGATCAGGGGACTGTGCACGCACTGATCAGGTGGCTGATCAGGAACTGACCACCTGACCGCGCATGCAGTGATCACGTGGCTGGTCGTTCACTGATCACGTGTTTATCATACGGTGATCACGTGACTGAGAGGCGCTGATCACGTGACTGTGCCGTCAGTGATCACGTGGCTGAGCAGGCACTGATATCGTGACTGAGCATGCACTGATCATGTGCCGGGAGCCGGGGAGGCATTCCACTCTGGACAAAGGTCATGAGGAAGGAGGCTCGGCATACGCAAATGCGGGATCGAGCCTCAGGAGTCCACCCGGATATTCTCGAGCATCTCCCCCCAAAAAAACCGGAGTCTGCCTACTGTATTGCTTTGTGCTCTCACCTCTGATTTCACTGGGGGCTGTCCCCCACCACCATCTCGCTCTCTCTGTCAAAGAGTTAACTTACAGCTCCAATTCATAAAGTTCCTTGTCATTCTTCCCTTTAACTTCCAGCTGAGTCTCCATCTGGAGCGCGGAACCCACCACGCTTACTAATTATGCCTGGGCTGCTAAGACCCACTCGAGAAGGTGTCTAGGGTGAGGCACCTTTCGCTATTCGAGAGGGCGCCTGCGGCCTACGTAAGTGGTGCAAACTTCTTGTCTTGAAGTTTGATTGGTCTTCCGCGTAAACCAAGCTACTCAGTCTCTTTTCTCCACCGAATTTTCCTACTGAGCTCTCCTCATACTATTATTCTTGACATCTCTGATTAGCATATAAATAGTCGCCTAGGCCATCTCTCCTTCGAATACCCTGGATCAGTTGGGGCTGGTCCCCGGCAGGTGGCGACCGAACAGGGACCTCAGGAGGCAATACTCAAAGAGCTGAGCAGACACGAACCACGCAATCAGCAGGCAATAAGCATGGAGCTCAGCAGTGACGAATCATGCTGCTCAACTGGCAATAATCAAGCACGTGACCAGGCAGGAATCACGCAGCTCAGCTGGCAATTGTCAAGCAGATGAGCCGACAGGAATCACGCAGCTCAGCTGGCAATTGTCATGCAGATGAGCCGGCAGGAATCACGCAGCTCAGCAGGCCCTGATCACGTGACTCTGCAGGCACTGATCACGTGGCTGATCAAGTCCAGATCACGTGACTGAGCATGCACTGATCACGTGGCTATCATGCACTGATGACGTGACTGCGCATGCACTGATGACGTGGCTGATCGGGCACTGATCACATGGCTCATCATGCACTGATCACGTGTTTATCAGGCAATGATCAGTGACTGACAGGCGCTGATCATGGGACTGTGCACGCACTGATCACGTGGCTATCATGCACTGATCACGTGACTGCGCATGCACTGATGACGTGGCTGTTCGGGCACTGATCACGTGTTTATCAGGCAGTGATCAGTGACTGACAGGCGCTGATCAGGGGACTGTGCACGCACTGATCAGGTGGCTGATCAGGAACTGACCACCTGACCGCGCATGCAGTGATCACGTGGCTGGTCGTTCACTGATCACGTGTTTATCATACGGTGATCACGTGACTGAGAGGCGCTGATCACGTGACTGTGCCGTCAGTGATCACGTGGCTGAGCAGGCACTGATATCGTGACTGAGCATGCACTGATCATGTGCCGGGAGCCGGGGAGGCATTCCACTCTGGACAAAGGTCATGAGGAAGGAGGCTCGGCATACGCAAATGCGGGATCGAGCCTCAGGAGTCCACCCGGATATTCTCGAGCATCTCCCCCAAAAAAACCGGAGTCTGCCTACTGTATTGCTTTGTGCTCTCACCTCTGATTTCACTGGGGGCTGTCCCCCACCACCATCTCGCTCTCTCTGTCAAAGAGTTAACTTACAGCTCCAATTCATAAAGTTCCTTGTCATTCTTCCCTTTAACTTCCAGCTGAGTCTCCATCTGGAGCGCGGAACCCACCACGCTTACTAATTATGCCTGGGCTGCTAAGACCCACTCGAGAAGGTGTCTAGGGTGAGGCACCTTTCGCTATTCGAGAGGGCGCCTGCGGCCTACGTAAGTGGTGCAAACTTCTTGTCTTGAAGTTTGATTGGTCTTCCGCGTAAACCAAGCTACTCAGTCTCTTTTCTCCACCGAATTTTCCTACTGAGCTCTCCTCATACTATTATTCTTGACATCTCTGATTAGCATATAAATAGTCGCCTAGGCCATCTCTCCTTCGAATACCCTGGATCAGTTGGGGCTGGTCCCCGGCAGGTGGCGACCGAACAGGGACCTCAGGAGGCAATACTCAAAGAGCTGAGCAGACACGAACCACGCAATCAGCAGGCAATAAGCATGGAGCTCAGCAGTGACGAATCATGCTGCTCAACTGGCAATAATCAAGCACGTGACCAGGCAGGAATCACGCAGCTCAGCTGGCAATTGTCAAGCAGATGAGCCGACAGGAATCACGCAGCTCAGATGGCAATTGTCATGCAGATGAGCCGGCAGGAATCACGCAGCTCAGCAGGCCCTGATCACGTGACTCTGCAGGCACTGATCACGTGGCTGATCAAGTCCAGATCACGTGACTGAGCATGCACTGATCACGTGGCTATCATGCACTGATGACGTGACTGCGCATGCACTGATGACGTGGCTGATCGGGCACTGATCACATGGCTCATCATGCACTGATCACGTGTTTATCAGGCAATGATCAGTGACTGACAGGCGCTGATCATGGGACTGTGCACGCACTGATCACGTGGCTATCATGCACTGATCACGTGACTGCGCATGCACTGATGACGTGGCTGTTCGGGCACTGATCACGTGTTTATCAGGCAGTGATCAGTGACTGACAGGCGCTGATCAGGGGACTGTGCACGCACTGATCAGGTGGCTGATCAGGAACTGACCACCTGACCGCGCATGCAGTGATCACGTGGCTGGTCGTTCACTGATCACGTGTTTATCATACGGTGATCACGTGACTGAGAGGCGCTGATCACGTGACTGTGCCGTCAGTGATCACGTGGCTGAGCAGGCACTGATATCGTGACTGAGCATGCACTGATCATGTGCCGGGAGCCGGGGAGGCATTCCACTCTGGACAAAGGTCATGAGGAAGGAGGCTCGGCATACGCAAATGCGGGATCGAGCCTCAGGAGTCCACCCGGATATTCTCGAGCATCTCCCCCCAAAAAAACCGGAGTCTGCCTACTGTATTGCTTTGTGCTCTCACCTCTGATTTCACTGGGGGCTGTCCCCCACCACCATCTCGCTCTCTCTGTCAAAGAGTTAACTTACAGCTCCAATTCATAAAGTTCCTTGTCATTCTTCCCTTTAACTTCCAGCTGAGTCTCCATCTGGAGCGCGGAACCCACCACGCTTACTAATTATGCCTGGGCTGCTAAGACCCACTCGAGAAGGTGTCTAGGGTGAGGCACCTTTCGCTATTCGAGAGGGCGCCTGCGGCCTACGTAAGTGGTGCAAACTTCTTGTCTTGAAGTTTGATTGGTCTTCCGCGTAAACCAAGCTACTCAGTCTCTTTTCTCCACCGAATTTTCCTACTGAGCTCTCCTCATACTATTATTCTTGACATCTCTGATTAGCATATAAATAGTCGCCTAGGCCATCTCTCCTTCGAATACCCTGGATCAGTTGGGGCTGGTCCCCGGCAGGTGGCGACCGAACAGGGACCTCAGGAGGCAATACTCAAAGAGCTGAGCAGACACGAACCACGCAATCAGCAGGCAATAAGCATGGAGCTCAGCAGTGACGAATCATGCTGCTCAACTGGCAATAATCAAGCACGTGACCAGGCAGGAATCACGCAGCTCAGCTGGCAATTGTCAAGCAGATGAGCCGACAGGAATCACGCAGCTCAGCTGGCAATTGTCATGCAGATGAGCCGGCAGGAATCACGCAGCTCAGCAGGCCCTGATCACGTGACTCTGCAGGCACTGATCACGTGGCTGATCAAGTCCAGATCACGTGACTGAGCATGCACTGATCACGTGGCTATCATGCACTGATGACGTGACTGCTGATCGGGCACTGATCACATGGCTCATCATGCACTGATCACGTGTTTATCAGGCAATGATCAGTGACTGACAGGCGCTGATCATGGGACTGTGCACGCACTGATCACGTGGCTATCATGCACTGATCACGTGACTGCGCATGCACTGATGACGTGGCTGTTCGGGCACTGATCACGTGTTTATCAGGCAGTGATCAGTGACTGACAGGCGCTGATCAGGGGACTGTGCACGCACTGATCAGGTGGCTGATCAGGAACTGACCACCTGACCGCGCATGCAGTGATCACGTGGCTGGTCGTTCACTGATCACGTGTTTATCATACGGTGATCACGTGACTGAGAGGCGCTGATCACGTGACTGTGCCGTCAGTGATCACGTGGCTGAGCAGGCACTGATATCGTGACTGAGCATGCACTGATCATGTGCCGGGAGCCGGGGAGGCATTCCACTCTGGACAAAGGTCATGAGGAAGGAGGCTCGGCATACGCAAATGCGGGATCGAGCCTCAGGAGTCCACCCGGATATTCTCGAGCATCTCCCCCCAAAAAACCGGAGTCTGCCTACTGTATTGCTTTGTGCTCTCACCTCTGATTTCACTGGGGGCTGTCCCCCACCACCATCTCGCTCTCTCTGTCAAAGAGTTAACTTACAGCTCCAATTCATAAAGTTCCTTGTCATTCTTCCCTTTAACTTCCAGCTGAGTCTCCATCTGGAGCGCGGAACCCACCACGCTTACTAATTATGCCTGGGCTGCTAAGACCCACTCGAGAAGGTGTCTAGGGTGAGGCACCTTTCGCTATTCGAGAGGGCGCCTGCGGCCTACGTAAGTGGTGCAAACTTCTTGTCTTGAAGTTTGATTGGTCTTCCGCGTAAACCAAGCTACTCAGTCTCTTTTCTCCACCGAATTTTCCTACTGAGCTCTCCTCATACTATTATTCTTGACATCTCTGATTAGCATATAAATAGTCGCCTAGGCCATCTCTCCTTCGAATACCCTGGATCAGTTGGGGCTGGTCCCCGGCAGGTGGCGACCGAACAGGGACCTCAGGAGGCAATACTCAAAGAGCTGAGCAGACACGAACCACGCAATCAGCAGGCAATAAGCATGGAGCTCAGCAGTGACGAATCATGCTGCTCAACTGGCAATAATCAAGCACGTGACCAGGCAGGAATCACGCAGCTCAGCTGGCAATTGTCAAGCAGATGAGCCGACAGGAATCACGCAGCTCAGCTGGCAATTGTCATGCAGATGAGCCGGCAGGAATCACGCAGCTCAGCAGGCCCTGATCACGTGACTCTGCAGGCACTGATCACGTGGCTGATCAAGTCCAGATCACGTGACTGAGCATGCACTGATCACGTGGCTATCATGCACTGATGACGTGACTGCGCATGCACTGATGACGTGGCTGATCGGGCACTGATCACATGGCTCATCATGCACTGATCACGTGTTTATCAGGCAATGATCAGTGACTGACAGGCGCTGATCATGGGACTGTGCACGCACTGATCACGTGGCTATCATGCACTGATCACGTGACTGCGCATGCACTGATGACGTGGCTGTTCGGGCACTGATCACGTGTTTATCAGGCAGTGATCAGTGACTGACAGGCGCTGATCAGGGGACTGTGCACGCACTGATCAGGTGGCTGATCAGGAACTGACCACCTGACCGCGCATGCAGTGATCACGTGGCTGGTCGTTCACTGATCACGTGTTTATCATACGGTGATCACGTGACTGAGAGGCGCTGATCACGTGACTGTGCCGTCAGTGATCACGTGGCTGAGCAGGCACTGATATCGTGACTGAGCATGCACTGATCATGTGCCGGGAGCCGGGGAGGCATTCCACTCTGGACAAAGGTCATGAGGAAGGAGGCTCGGCATACGCAAATGCGGGATCGAGCCTCAGGAGTCCACCCGGATATTCTCGAGCATCTCCCCCCAAAAAAACCGGAGTCTGCCTACTGTATTGCTTTGTGCTCTCACCTCTGATTTCACTGGGGGCTGTCCCCCACCACCATCTCGCTCTCTCTGTCAAAGAGTTAACTTACAGCTCCAATTCATAAAGTTCCTTGTCATTCTTCCCTTTAACTTCCAGCTGAGTCTCCATCTGGAGCGCGGAACCCACCACGCTTACTAATTATGCCTGGGCTGCTAAGACCCACTCGAGAAGGTGTCTAGGGTGAGGCACCTTTCGCTATTCGAGAGGGCGCCTGCGGCCTACGTAAGTGGTGCAAACTTCTTGTCTTGAAGTTTGATTGGTCTTCCGCGTAAACCAAGCTACTCAGTCTCTTTTCTCCACCGAATTTTCCTACTGAGCTCTCCTCATACTATTATTCTTGACATCTCTGATTAGCATATAAATAGTCGCCTAGGCCATCTCTCCTTCGAATACCCTGGATCAGTTGGGGCTGGTCCCCGGCAGGTGGCGACCGAACAGGGACCTCAGGAGGCAATACTCAAAGAGCTGAGCAGACACGAACCACGCAATCAGCAGGCAATAAGCATGGAGCTCAGCAGTGACGAATCATGCTGCTCAACTGGCAATAATCAAGCACGTGACCAGGCAGGAATCACGCAGCTCAGCTGGCAATTGTCAAGCAGATGAGCCGACAGGAATCACGCAGCTCAGCTGGCAATTGTCATGCAGATGAGCCGGCAGGAATCACGCAGCTCAGCAGGCCCTGATCACGTGACTCTGCAGGCACTGATCACGTGGCTGATCAAGTCCAGATCACGTGACTGAGCATGCACTGATCACGTGGCTATCATGCACTGATGACGTGACTGCGCATGCACTGATGACGTGGCTGATCGGGCACTGATCACATGGCTCATCATGCACTGATCACGTGTTTATCAGGCAATGATCAGTGACTGACAGGCGCTGATCATGGGACTGTGCACGCACTGATCACGTGGCTATCATGCACTGATCACGTGACTGCGCATGCACTGATGACGTGGCTGTTCGGGCACTGATCACGTGTTTATCAGGCAGTGATCAGTGACTGACAGGCGCTGATCAGGGGACTGTGCACGCACTGATCAGGTGGCTGATCAGGAACTGACCACCTGACCGCGCATGCAGTGATCACGTGGCTGGTCGTTCACTGATCACGTGTTTATCATACGGTGATCACGTGACTGAGAGGCGCTGATCACGTGACTGTGCCGTCAGTGATCACGTGGCTGAGCAGGCACTGATATCGTGACTGAGCATGCACTGATCATGTGCCGGGAGCCGGGGAGGCATTCCACTCTGGACAAAGGTCATGAGGAAGGAGGCTCGGCATACGCAAATGCGGGATCGAGCCTCAGGAGTCCACCCGGATATTCTCGAGCATCTCCCCCCAAAAAAACCGGAGTCTGCCTACTGTATTGCTTTGTGCTCTCACCTCTGATTTCACTGGGGGCTGTCCCCCACCACCATCTCGCTCTCTCTGTCAAAGAGTTAACTTACAGCTCCAATTCATAAAGTTCCTTGTCATTCTTCCCTTTAACTTCCAGCTGAGTCTCCATCTGGAGCGCGGAACCCACCACGCTTACTAATTATGCCTGGGCTGCTAAGACCCACTCGAGAAGGTGTCTAGGGTGAGGCACCTTTCGCTATTCGAGAGGGCGCCTGCGGCCTACGTAAGTGGTGCAAACTTCTTGTCTTGAAGTTTGATTGGTCTTCCGCGTAAACCAAGCTACTCAGTCTCTTTTCTCCACCGAATTTTCCTACTGAGCTCTCCTCATACTATTATTCTTGACATCTCTGATTAGCATATAAATAGTCGCCTAGGCCATCTCTCCTTCGAATACCCTGGATCAGTTGGGGCTGGTCCCCGGCAGGTGGCGACCGAACAGGGACCTCAGGAGGCAATACTCAAAGAGCTGAGCAGACACGAACCACGCAATCAGCAGGCAATAAGCATGGAGCTCAGCAGTGACGAATCATGCTGCTCAACTGGCAATAATCAAGCACGTGACCAGGCAGGAATCACGCAGCTCAGCTGGCAATTGTCAAGCAGATGAGCCGACAGGAATCACGCAGCTCAGCTGGCAATTGTCATGCAGATGAGCCGGCAGGAATCACGCAGCTCAGCAGGCCCTGATCACGTGACTCTGCAGGCACTGATCACGTGGCTGATCAAGTCCAGATCACGTGACTGAGCATGCACTGATCACGTGGCTATCATGCACTGATGACGTGACTGCGCATGCACTGATGACGTGGCTGATCGGGCACTGATCACATGGCTCATCATGCACTGATCACGTGTTTATCAGGCAATGATCAGTGACTGACAGGCGCTGATCATGGGACTGTGCACGCACTGATCACGTGGCTATCATGCACTGATCACGTGACTGCGCATGCACTGATGACGTGGCTGTTCGGGCACTGATCACGTGTTTATCAGGCAGTGATCAGTGACTGACAGGCGCTGATCAGGGGACTGTGCACGCACTGATCAGGTGGCTGATCAGGAACTGACCACCTGACCGCGCATGCAGTGATCACGTGGCTGGTCGTTCACTGATCACGTGTTTATCATACGGTGATCACGTGACTGAGAGGCGCTGATCACGTGACTGTGCCGTCAGTGATCACGTGGCTGAGCAGGCACTGATATCGTGACTGAGCATGCACTGATCATGTGCCGGGAGCCGGGGAGGCATTCCACTCTGGACAAAGGTCATGAGGAAGGAGGCTCGGCATACGCAAATGCGGGATCGAGCCTCAGGAGTCCACCCGGATATTCTCGAGCATCTCCCCCCAAAAAACCGGAGTCTGCCTACTGTATTGCTTTGTGCTCTCACCTCTGATTTCACTGGGGGCTGTCCCCCACCACCATCTCGCTCTCTCTGTCAAAGAGTTAACTTACAGCTCCAATTCATAAAGTTCCTTGTCATTCTTCCCTTTAACTTCCAGCTGAGTCTCCATCTGGAGCGCGGAACCCACCACGCTTACTAATTATGCCTGGGCTGCTAAGACCCACTCGAGAAGGTGTCTAGGGTGAGGCACCTTTCGCTATTCGAGAGGGCGCCTGCGGCCTACGTAAGTGGTGCAAACTTCTTGTCTTGAAGTTTGATTGGTCTTCCGCGTAAACCAAGCTACTCAGTCTCTTTTCTCCACCGAATTTTCCTACTGAGCTCTCCTCATACTATTATTCTTGACATCTCTGATTAGCATATAAATAGTCGCCTAGGCCATCTCTCCTTCGAATACCCTGGATCAGTTGGGGCTGGTCCCCGGCAGGTGGCGACCGAACAGGGACCTCAGGAGGCAATACTCAAAGAGCTGAGCAGACACGAACCACGCAATCAGCAGGCAATAAGCATGGAGCTCAGCAGTGACGAATCATGCTGCTCAACTGGCAATAATCAAGCACGTGACCAGGCAGGAATCACGCAGCTCAGCTGGCAATTGTCAAGCAGATGAGCCGACAGGAATCACGCAGCTCAGCTGGCAATTGTCATGCAGATGAGCCGGCAGGAATCACGCAGCTCAGCAGGCCCTGATCACGTGACTCTGCAGGCACTGATCACGTGGCTGATCAAGTCCAGATCACGTGACTGAGCATGCACTGATCACGTGGCTATCATGCACTGATGACGTGACGTGCACTGCGTGGCTGATCGGGCACTGATCACATGGCTCATCATGCACTGATCACGTGTTTATCAGGCAATGATCAGTGACTGACAGGCGCTGATCATGGGACTGTGCACGCACTGATCACGTGGCTATCATGCACTGATCACGTGACTGCGCATGCACTGATGACGTGGCTGTTCGGGCACTGATCACGTGTTTATCAGGCAGTGATCAGTGACTGACAGGCGCTGATCAGGGGACTGTGCACGCACTGATCAGGTGGCTGATCAGGAACTGACCACCTGACCGCGCATGCAGTGATCACGTGGCTGGTCGTTCACTGATCACGTGTTTATCATACGGTGATCACGTGACTGAGAGGCGCTGATCACGTGACTGTGCCGTCAGTGATCACGTGGCTGAGCAGGCACTGATATCGTGACTGAGCATGCACTGATCATGTGCCGGGAGCCGGGGAGGCATTCCACTCTGGACAAAGGTCATGAGGAAGGAGGCTCGGCATACGCAAATGCGGGATCGAGCCTCAGGAGTCCACCCGGATATTCTCGAGCATCTCCCCCCAAAAAACCGGAGTCTGCCTACTGTATTGCTTTGTGCTCTCACCTCTGATTTCACTGGGGGCTGTCCCCCACCACCATCTCGCTCTCTCTGTCAAAGAGTTAACTTACAGCTCCAATTCATAAAGTTCCTTGTCATTCTTCCCTTTAACTTCCAGCTGAGTCTCCATCTGGAGCGCGGAACCCACCACGCTTACTAATTATGCCTGGGCTGCTAAGACCCACTCGAGAAGGTGTCTAGGGTGAGGCACCTTTCGCTATTCGAGAGGGCGCCTGCGGCCTACGTAAGTGGTGCAAACTTCTTGTCTTGAAGTTTGATTGGTCTTCCGCGTAAACCAAGCTACTCAGTCTCTTTTCTCCACCGAATTTTCCTACTGAGCTCTCCTCATACTATTATTCTTGACATCTCTGATTAGCATATAAATAGTCGCCTAGGCCATCTCTCCTTCGAATACCCTGGATCAGTTGGGGCTGGTCCCCGGCAGGTGGCGACCGAACAGGGACCTCAGGAGGCAATACTCAAAGAGCTGAGCAGACACGAACCACGCAATCAGCAGGCAATAAGCATGGAGCTCAGCAGTGACGAATCATGCTGCTCAACTGGCAATAATCAAGCACGTGACCAGGCAGGAATCACGCAGCTCAGCTGGCAATTGTCAAGCAGATGAGCCGACAGGAATCACGCAGCTCAGCTGGCAATTGTCATGCAGATGAGCCGGCAGGAATCACGCAGCTCAGCAGGCCCTGATCACGTGACTCTGCAGGCACTGATCACGTGGCTGATCAAGTCCAGATCACGTGACTGAGCATGCACTGATCACGTGGCTATCATGCACTGATGACGTGACTGCGCATGCACTGATGACGTGGCTGATCTGATCACATGGCTCATCATGCACTGATCACGTGTTTATCAGGCAATGATCAGTGACTGACAGGCGCTGATCATGGGACTGTGCACGCACTGATCACGTGGCTATCATGCACTGATCACGTGACTGCGCATGCACTGATGACGTGGCTGTTCGGGCACTGATCACGTGTTTATCAGGCAGTGATCAGTGACTGACAGGCGCTGATCAGGGGACTGTGCACGCACTGATCAGGTGGCTGATCAGGAACTGACCACCTGACCGCGCATGCAGTGATCACGTGGCTGGTCGTTCACTGATCACGTGTTTATCATACGGTGATCACGTGACTGAGAGGCGCTGATCACGTGACTGTGCCGTCAGTGATCACGTGGCTGAGCAGGCACTGATATCGTGACTGAGCATGCACTGATCATGTGCCGGGAGCCGGGGAGGCATTCCACTCTGGACAAAGGTCATGAGGAAGGAGGCTCGGCATACGCAAATGCGGGATCGAGCCTCAGGAGTCCACCCGGATATTCTCGAGCATCTCCCCCCAAAAAAACCGGAGTCTGCCTACTGTATTGCTTTGTGCTCTCACCTCTGATTTCACTGGGGGCTGTCCCCCACCACCATCTCGCTCTCTCTGTCAAAGAGTTAACTTACAGCTCCAATTCATAAAGTTCCTTGTCATTCTTCCCTTTAACTTCCAGCTGAGTCTCCATCTGGAGCGCGGAACCCACCACGCTTACTAATTATGCCTGGGCTGCTAAGACCCACTCGAGAAGGTGTCTAGGGTGAGGCACCTTTCGCTATTCGAGAGGGCGCCTGCGGCCTACGTAAGTGGTGCAAACTTCTTGTCTTGAAGTTTGATTGGTCTTCCGCGTAAACCAAGCTACTCAGTCTCTTTTCTCCACCGAATTTTCCTACTGAGCTCTCCTCATACTATTATTCTTGACATCTCTGATTAGCATATAAATAGTCGCCTAGGCCATCTCTCCTTCGAATACCCTGGATCAGTTGGGGCTGGTCCCCGGCAGGTGGCGACCGAACAGGGACCTCAGGAGGCAATACTCAAAGAGCTGAGCAGACACGAACCACGCAATCAGCAGGCAATAAGCATGGAGCTCAGCAGTGACGAATCATGCTGCTCAACTGGCAATAATCAAGCACGTGACCAGGCAGGAATCACGCAGCTCAGCTGGCAATTGTCAAGCAGATGAGCCGACAGGAATCACGCAGCTCAGATGGCAATTGTCATGCAGATGAGCCGGCAGGAATCACGCAGCTCAGCAGGCCCTGATCACGTGACTCTGCAGGCACTGATCACGTGGCTGATCAAGTCCAGATCACGTGACTGAGCATGCACTGATCACGTGGCTATCATGCACTGATGACGTGACTGCGCATGCACTGATGACGTGGCTGATCGGGCACTGATCACATGGCTCATCATGCACTGATCACGTGTTTATCAGGCAATGATCAGTGACTGACAGGCGCTGATCATGGGACTGTGCACGCACTGATCACGTGGCTATCATGCACTGATCACGTGACTGCGCATGCACTGATGACGTGGCTGTTCGGGCACTGATCACGTGTTTATCAGGCAGTGATCAGTGACTGACAGGCGCTGATCAGGGGACTGTGCACGCACTGATCAGGTGGCTGATCAGGAACTGACCACCTGACCGCGCATGCAGTGATCACGTGGCTGGTCGTTCACTGATCACGTGTTTATCATACGGTGATCACGTGACTGAGAGGCGCTGATCACGTGACTGTGCCGTCAGTGATCACGTGGCTGAGCAGGCACTGATATCGTGACTGAGCATGCACTGATCATGTGCCGGGAGCCGGGGAGGCATTCCACTCTGGACAAAGGTCATGAGGAAGGAGGCTCGGCATACGCAAATGCGGGATCGAGCCTCAGGAGTCCACCCGGATATTCTCGAGCATCTCCCCCCAAAAAAACCGGAGTCTGCCTACTGTATTGCTTTGTGCTCTCACCTCTGATTTCACTGGGGGCTGTCCCCCACCACCATCTCGCTCTCTCTGTCAAAGAGTTAACTTACAGCTCCAATTCATAAAGTTCCTTGTCATTCTTCCCTTTAACTTCCAGCTGAGTCTCCATCTGGAGCGCGGAACCCACCACGCTTACTAATTATGCCTGGGCTGCTAAGACCCACTCGAGAAGGTGTCTAGGGTGAGGCACCTTTCGCTATTCGAGAGGGCGCCTGCGGCCTACGTAAGTGGTGCAAACTTCTTGTCTTGAAGTTTGATTGGTCTTCCGCGTAAACCAAGCTACTCAGTCTCTTTTCTCCACCGAATTTTCCTACTGAGCTCTCCTCATACTATTATTCTTGACATCTCTGATTAGCATATAAATAGTCGCCTAGGCCATCTCTCCTTCGAATACCCTGGATCAGTTGGGGCTGGTCCCCGGCAGGTGGCGACCGAACAGGGACCTCAGGAGGCAATACTCAAAGAGCTGAGCAGACACGAACCACGCAATCAGCAGGCAATAAGCATGGAGCTCAGCAGTGACGAATCATGCTGCTCAACTGGCAATAATCAAGCACGTGACCAGGCAGGAATCACGCAGCTCAGCTGGCAATTGTCAAGCAGATGAGCCGACAGGAATCACGCAGCTCAGCTGGCAATTGTCATGCAGATGAGCCGGCAGGAATCACGCAGCTCAGCAGGCCCTGATCACGTGACTCTGCAGGCACTGATCACGTGGCTGATCAAGTCCAGATCACGTGACTGAGCATGCACTGATCACGTGGCTATCATGCACTGATGACGTGACTGCGCATGCACTGATGACGTGGCTGATCGGGCACTGATCACATGGCTCATCATGCACTGATCACGTGTTTATCAGGCAATGATCAGTGACTGACAGGCGCTGATCATGGGACTGTGCACGCACTGATCACGTGGCTATCATGCACTGATCACGTGACTGCGCATGCACTGATGACGTGGCTGTTCGGGCACTGATCACGTGTTTATCAGGCAGTGATCAGTGACTGACAGGCGCTGATCAGGGGACTGTGCACGCACTGATCAGGTGGCTGATCAGGAACTGACCACCTGACCGCGCATGCAGTGATCACGTGGCTGGTCGTTCACTGATCACGTGTTTATCATACGGTGATCACGTGACTGAGAGGCGCTGATCACGTGACTGTGCCGTCAGTGATCACGTGGCTGAGCAGGCACTGATATCGTGACTGAGCATGCACTGATCATGTGCCGGGAGCCGGGGAGGCATTCCACTCTGGACAAAGGTCATGAGGAAGGAGGCTCGGCATACGCAAATGCGGGATCGAGCCTCAGGAGTCCACCCGGATATTCTCGAGCATCTCCCCCCAAAAAACCGGAGTCTGCCTACTGTATTGCTTTGTGCTCTCACCTCTGATTTCACTGGGGGCTGTCCCCCACCACCATCTCGCTCTCTCTGTCAAAGAGTTAACTTACAGCTCCAATTCATAAAGTTCCTTGTCATTCTTCCCTTTAACTTCCAGCTGAGTCTCCATCTGGAGCGCGGAACCCACCACGCTTACTAATTATGCCTGGGCTGCTAAGACCCACTCGAGAAGGTGTCTAGGGTGAGGCACCTTTCGCTATTCGAGAGGGCGCCTGCGGCCTACGTAAGTGGTGCAAACTTCTTGTCTTGAAGTTTGATTGGTCTTCCGCGTAAACCAAGCTACTCAGTCTCTTTTCTCCACCGAATTTTCCTACTGAGCTCTCCTCATACTATTATTCTTGACATCTCTGATTAGCATATAAATAGTCGCCTAGGCCATCTCTCCTTCGAATACCCTGGATCAGTTGGGGCTGGTCCCCGGCAGGTGGCGACCGAACAGGGACCTCAGGAGGCAATACTCAAAGAGCTGAGCAGACACGAACCACGCAATCAGCAGGCAATAAGCATGGAGCTCAGCAGTGACGAATCATGCTGCTCAACTGGCAATAATCAAGCACGTGACCAGGCAGGAATCACGCAGCTCAGCTGGCAATTGTCAAGCAGATGAGCCGACAGGAATCACGCAGCTCAGCTGGCAATTGTCATGCAGATGAGCCGGCAGGAATCACGCAGCTCAGCAGGCCCTGATCACGTGACTCTGCAGGCACTGATCACGTGGCTGATCAAGTCCAGATCACGTGACTGAGCATGCACTGATCACGTGGCTATCATGCACTGATGACGTGACTGCGCATGCACTGATGACGTGGCTGATCGGGCACTGATCACATGGCTCATCATGCACTGATCACGTGTTTATCAGGCAATGATCAGTGACTGACAGGCGCTGATCATGGGACTGTGCACGCACTGATCACGTGGCTATCATGCACTGATCACGTGACTGCGCATGCACTGATGACGTGGCTGTTCGGGCACTGATCACGTGTTTATCAGGCAGTGATCAGTGACTGACAGGCGCTGATCAGGGGACTGTGCACGCACTGATCAGGTGGCTGATCAGGAACTGACCACCTGACCGCGCATGCAGTGATCACGTGGCTGGTCGTTCACTGATCACGTGTTTATCATACGGTGATCACGTGACTGAGAGGCGCTGATCACGTGACTGTGCCGTCAGTGATCACGTGGCTGAGCAGGCACTGATATCGTGACTGAGCATGCACTGATCATGTGCCGGGAGCCGGGGAGGCATTCCACTCTGGACAAAGGTCATGAGGAAGGAGGCTCGGCATACGCAAATGCGGGATCGAGCCTCAGGAGTCCACCCGGATATTCTCGAGCATCTCCCCCCAAAAACCGGAGTCTGCCTACTGTATTGCTTTGTGCTCTCACCTCTGATTTCACTGGGGGCTGTCCCCCACCACCATCTCGCTCTCTCTGTCAAAGAGTTAACTTACAGCTCCAATTCATAAAGTTCCTTGTCATTCTTCCCTTTAACTTCCAGCTGAGTCTCCATCTGGAGCGCGGAACCCACCACGCTTACTAATTATGCCTGGGCTGCTAAGACCCACTCGAGAAGGTGTCTAGGGTGAGGCACCTTTCGCTATTCGAGAGGGCGCCTGCGGCCTACGTAAGTGGTGCAAACTTCTTGTCTTGAAGTTTGATTGGTCTTCCGCGTAAACCAAGCTACTCAGTCTCTTTTCTCCACCGAATTTTCCTACTGAGCTCTCCTCATACTATTATTCTTGACATCTCTGATTAGCATATAAATAGTCGCCTAGGCCATCTCTCCTTCGAATACCCTGGATCAGTTGGGGCTGGTCCCCGGCAGGTGGCGACCGAACAGGGACCTCAGGAGGCAATACTCAAAGAGCTGAGCAGACACGAACCACGCAATCAGCAGGCAATAAGCATGGAGCTCAGCAGTGACGAATCATGCTGCTCAACTGGCAATAATCAAGCACGTGACCAGGCAGGAATCACGCAGCTCAGCTGGCAATTGTCAAGCAGATGAGCCGACAGGAATCACGCAGCTCAGCTGGCAATTGTCATGCAGATGAGCCGGCAGGAATCACGCAGCTCAGCAGGCCCTGATCACGTGACTCTGCAGGCACTGATCACGTGGCTGATCAAGTCCAGATCACGTGACTGAGCATGCACTGATCACGTGGCTATCATGCACTGATGACGTGACTGCGCATGCACTGATGACGTGGCTGATCGGGCACTGATCACATGGCTCATCATGCACTGATCACGTGTTTATCAGGCAATGATCAGTGACTGACAGGCGCTGATCATGGGACTGTGCACGCACTGATCACGTGGCTATCATGCACTGATCACGTGACTGCGCATGCACTGATGACGTGGCTGTTCGGGCACTGATCACGTGTTTATCAGGCAGTGATCAGTGACTGACAGGCGCTGATCAGGGGACTGTGCACGCACTGATCAGGTGGCTGATCAGGAACTGACCACCTGACCGCGCATGCAGTGATCACGTGGCTGGTCGTTCACTGATCACGTGTTTATCATACGGTGATCACGTGACTGAGAGGCGCTGATCACGTGACTGTGCCGTCAGTGATCACGTGGCTGAGCAGGCACTGATATCGTGACTGAGCATGCACTGATCATGTGCCGGGAGCCGGGGAGGCATTCCACTCTGGACAAAGGTCATGAGGAAGGAGGCTCGGCATACGCAAATGCGGGATCGAGCCTCAGGAGTCCACCCGGATATTCTCGAGCATCTCCCCCAAAAAACCGGAGTCTGCCTACTGTATTGCTTTGTGCTCTCACCTCTGATTTCACTGGGGGCTGTCCCCCACCACCATCTCGCTCTCTCTGTCAAAGAGTTAACTTACAGCTCCAATTCATAAAGTTCCTTGTCATTCTTCCCTTTAACTTCCAGCTGAGTCTCCATCTGGAGCGCGGAACCCACCACGCTTACTAATTATGCCTGGGCTGCTAAGACCCACTCGAGAAGGTGTCTAGGGTGAGGCACCTTTCGCTATTCGAGAGGGCGCCTGCGGCCTACGTAAGTGGTGCAAACTTCTTGTCTTGAAGTTTGATTGGTCTTCCGCGTAAACCAAGCTACTCAGTCTCTTTTCTCCACCGAATTTTCCTACTGAGCTCTCCTCATACTATTATTCTTGACATCTCTGATTAGCATATAAATAGTCGCCTAGGCCATCTCTCCTTCGAATACCCTGGATCAGTTGGGGCTGGTCCCCGGCAGGTGGCGACCGAACAGGGACCTCAGGAGGCAATACTCAAAGAGCTGAGCAGACACGAACCACGCAATCAGCAGGCAATAAGCATGGAGCTCAGCAGTGACGAATCATGCTGCTCAACTGGCAATAATCAAGCACGTGACCAGGCAGGAATCACGCAGCTCAGCTGGCAATTGTCAAGCAGATGAGCCGACAGGAATCACGCAGCTCAGATGGCAATTGTCATGCAGATGAGCCGGCAGGAATCACGCAGCTCAGCAGGCCCTGATCACGTGACTCTGCAGGCACTGATCACGTGGCTGATCAAGTCCAGATCACGTGACTGAGCATGCACTGATCACGTGGCTATCATGCACTGATGACGTGACTGCGCATGCACTGATGACGTGGCTGATCGGGCACTGATCACATGGCTCATCATGCACTGATCACGTGTTTATCAGGCAATGATCAGTGACTGACAGGCGCTGATCATGGGACTGTGCACGCACTGATCACGTGGCTATCATGCACTGATCACGTGACTGCGCATGCACTGATGACGTGGCTGTTCGGGCACTGATCACGTGTTTATCAGGCAGTGATCAGTGACTGACAGGCGCTGATCAGGGGACTGTGCACGCACTGATCAGGTGGCTGATCAGGAACTGACCACCTGACCGCGCATGCAGTGATCACGTGGCTGGTCGTTCACTGATCACGTGTTTATCATACGGTGATCACGTGACTGAGAGGCGCTGATCACGTGACTGTGCCGTCAGTGATCACGTGGCTGAGCAGGCACTGATATCGTGACTGAGCATGCACTGATCATGTGCCGGGAGCCGGGGAGGCATTCCACTCTGGACAAAGGTCATGAGGAAGGAGGCTCGGCATACGCAAATGCGGGATCGAGCCTCAGGAGTCCACCCGGATATTCTCGAGCATCTCCCCCCAAAAAAACCGGAGTCTGCCTACTGTATTGCTTTGTGCTCTCACCTCTGATTTCACTGGGGGCTGTCCCCCACCACCATCTCGCTCTCTCTGTCAAAGAGTTAACTTACAGCTCCAATTCATAAAGTTCCTTGTCATTCTTCCCTTTAACTTCCAGCTGAGTCTCCATCTGGAGCGCGGAACCCACCACGCTTACTAATTATGCCTGGGCTGCTAAGACCCACTCGAGAAGGTGTCTAGGGTGAGGCACCTTTCGCTATTCGAGAGGGCGCCTGCGGCCTACGTAAGTGGTGCAAACTTCTTGTCTTGAAGTTTGATTGGTCTTCCGCGTAAACCAAGCTACTCAGTCTCTTTTCTCCACCGAATTTTCCTACTGAGCTCTCCTCATACTATTATTCTTGACATCTCTGATTAGCATATAAATAGTCGCCTAGGCCATCTCTCCTTCGAATACCCTGGATCAGTTGGGGCTGGTCCCCGGCAGGTGGCGACCGAACAGGGACCTCAGGAGGCAATACTCAAAGAGCTGAGCAGACACGAACCACGCAATCAGCAGGCAATAAGCATGGAGCTCAGCAGTGACGAATCATGCTGCTCAACTGGCAATAATCAAGCACGTGACCAGGCAGGAATCACGCAGCTCAGCTGGCAATTGTCAAGCAGATGAGCCGACAGGAATCACGCAGCTCAGATGGCAATTGTCATGCAGATGAGCCGGCAGGAATCACGCAGCTCAGCAGGCCCTGATCACGTGACTCTGCAGGCACTGATCACGTGGCTGATCAAGTCCAGATCACGTGACTGAGCATGCACTGATCACGTGGCTATCATGCACTGATGACGTGACTGCGCATGCACTGATGACGTGGCTGATCGGGCACTGATCACATGGCTCATCATGCACTGATCACGTGTTTATCAGGCAATGATCAGTGACTGACAGGCGCTGATCATGGGACTGTGCACGCACTGATCACGTGGCTATCATGCACTGATCACGTGACTGCGCATGCACTGATGACGTGGCTGTTCGGGCACTGATCACGTGTTTATCAGGCAGTGATCAGTGACTGACAGGCGCTGATCAGGGGACTGTGCACGCACTGATCAGGTGGCTGATCAGGAACTGACCACCTGACCGCGCATGCAGTGATCACGTGGCTGGTCGTTCACTGATCACGTGTTTATCATACGGTGATCACGTGACTGAGAGGCGCTGATCACGTGACTGTGCCGTCAGTGATCACGTGGCTGAGCAGGCACTGATATCGTGACTGAGCATGCACTGATCATGTGCCGGGAGCCGGGGAGGCATTCCACTCTGGACAAAGGTCATGAGGAAGGAGGCTCGGCATACGCAAATGCGGGATCGAGCCTCAGGAGTCCACCCGGATATTCTCGAGCATCTCCCCCCAAAAAAACCGGAGTCTGCCTACTGTATTGCTTTGTGCTCTCACCTCTGATTTCACTGGGGGCTGTCCCCCACCACCATCTCGCTCTCTCTGTCAAAGAGTTAACTTACAGCTCCAATTCATAAAGTTCCTTGTCATTCTTCCCTTTAACTTCCAGCTGAGTCTCCATCTGGAGCGCGGAACCCACCACGCTTACTAATTATGCCTGGGCTGCTAAGACCCACTCGAGAAGGTGTCTAGGGTGAGGCACCTTTCGCTATTCGAGAGGGCGCCTGCGGCCTACGTAAGTGGTGCAAACTTCTTGTCTTGAAGTTTGATTGGTCTTCCGCGTAAACCAAGCTACTCAGTCTCTTTTCTCCACCGAATTTTCCTACTGAGCTCTCCTCATACTATTATTCTTGACATCTCTGATTAGCATATAAATAGTCGCCTAGGCCATCTCTCCTTCGAATACCCTGGATCAGTTGGGGCTGGTCCCCGGCAGGTGGCGACCGAACAGGGACCTCAGGAGGCAATACTCAAAGAGCTGAGCAGACACGAACCACGCAATCAGCAGGCAATAAGCATGGAGCTCAGCAGTGACGAATCATGCTGCTCAACTGGCAATAATCAAGCACGTGACCAGGCAGGAATCACGCAGCTCAGCTGGCAATTGTCAAGCAGATGAGCCGACAGGAATCACGCAGCTCAGCTGGCAATTGTCATGCAGATGAGCCGGCAGGAATCACGCAGCTCAGCAGGCCCTGATCACGTGACTCTGCAGGCACTGATCACGTGGCTGATCAAGTCCAGATCACGTGACTGAGCATGCACTGATCACGTGGCTATCATGCACTGATGACGTGACTGCGCATGCACTGATGACGTGGCTGATCGGGCACTGATCACATGGCTCATCATGCACTGATCACGTGTTTATCAGGCAATGATCAGTGACTGACAGGCGCTGATCATGGGACTGTGCACGCACTGATCACGTGGCTATCATGCACTGATCACGTGACTGCGCATGCACTGATGACGTGGCTGTTCGGGCACTGATCACGTGTTTATCAGGCAGTGATCAGTGACTGACAGGCGCTGATCAGGGGACTGTGCACGCACTGATCAGGTGGCTGATCAGGAACTGACCACCTGACCGCGCATGCAGTGATCACGTGGCTGGTCGTTCACTGATCACGTGTTTATCATACGGTGATCACGTGACTGAGAGGCGCTGATCACGTGACTGTGCCGTCAGTGATCACGTGGCTGAGCAGGCACTGATATCGTGACTGAGCATGCACTGATCATGTGCCGGGAGCCGGGGAGGCATTCCACTCTGGACAAAGGTCATGAGGAAGGAGGCTCGGCATACGCAAATGCGGGATCGAGCCTCAGGAGTCCACCCGGATATTCTCGAGCATCTCCCCCAAAAAAACCGGAGTCTGCCTACTGTATTGCTTTGTGCTCTCACCTCTGATTTCACTGGGGGCTGTCCCCCACCACCATCTCGCTCTCTCTGTCAAAGAGATAACTTACAGCTCCAATTCATAAAGTTCCTTGTCATTCTTCCCTTTAACTTCCAGCTGAGTCTCCATCTGGAGCGCGGAACCCACCACGCTTCCTAATTATGCCTGGGCTGCTAAGACCCACTCGAGAAGGTGTCTAGGCTGAGGCACCTTTCGCCATTCGAGAGGGCGCCTGCGGCCTACGTAAGTGGTGCAAACTTCTTGTCTTGAAGTTTGATTGGTCTTCCGCGTAAACCAAGCTCCTCAGTCTCTTTTCTCCACCGAATTTTCCTACTGAGCTCTCCTCATACTATTATTCTTGACATCTCTGATTAGCATATAAATAGTCGCCTAGGCCATCTCTCCTTCGAATACCCTGGATCAGTTGGGGCTGGTCCCCGGCAGGTGGCGACCAAACAGGGACCTCAGGAGGCAATACTCAAAGAGCTGAGCAGACACGAACCACGCAATCAGCAGGCAATGAGCATGGAGCTCAGCAGTGACGAATCATGCTGCTCAACTGGCAATAATCAAGCACGTGACCAGGCAGGAATCACGCAGCTCAGCTGGCAATTGTCAAGCAGATGAGCCGACAGGAATCACGCAGCTCAGATGGCAATTGTCATGCAGATGAGCCGGCAGGAATCACGCAGCTCAGCAGGCCCTGATCACGTGACTCTGCAGGCACTGATCACGTGGCTGATCAAGTCCAGATCACGTGACTGAGCAGGCACTGATCACGTGGCTATCATGCACTGATGACGTGACTGCGCATGCACTGATTACGTGGCTGATCGGGCACTGATCACATGGCTCATCATGCACTGATCACGTGTTTCTCAGGCAATGATCAGTGACTGACAGGCGCTGATCATGGGACTGTGCACGCACTGATCACGTGGCTATCATGCACTGATCACGTGACTGCGCATGCACTGATGACGTGGCTGTTCGGGCACTGATCACGGGTTTATCAGGCAGTGATCAGTGACTGACAGGCGCTGATCAGGGGACTGTGCACGCACTGATCAGGTGGCTGATCAGGAACTGACCACCTGACCGCGCATGCAGTGATCACCTGGCTGGTCGTTCACTGATCACGTGTTTATCATACGGTGATCACGTGACTGAGAGGCGCTGATCACGTGACTGTGCCGTCAGTGATCACGTGGCTGAGCAGGCACTGCTATCGTGACTGAGCATGCACTGATCATGTGCCGGGAGCCGGGGAGGCATTCCACTCTGGACAAAGGTCATGAGGAAGGAGGCTCGGCATACGCAAATGCGGGATCGAGCCTCAGGAGTCCACCCGGATATTCTCGAGCATCTCCCCCCAAAAAAACCGGAGTCTGCCTACTGTATTGCTTTGTGCTCTCACCTCTGATTTCACTGGGGGCTGTCCCCCACCACCATCTCGCTCTCTCTGTCAAAGAGGTAACTTACAGCTCCAATTCATAAAGTTCCTTGTCATTCTTCCCTTTAACTTCCAGCTGAGTCTCCATCTGGAGCGCGGAACCCACCACGCTTCCTAATTATGCCTGGGCTGCTAAGACCCACTCGAGAAGGTGTCTAGGCTGAGGCACCTTTCGCCATTCGAGAGGGCGCCTGCGGCCTACGTAAGTGGTGCAAACTTCTTGTCTTGAAGTTTGATTGGTCTTCCGCGTAAACCAAGCTCCTCAGTCTCTTTTCTCCACCGAATTTTCCTACTGAGCTCTCCTCATACTATTATTCTTGACATCTCTGATTAGCATATAAATAGTCGCCTAGGCCATCTCTCCTTCGAATACCCTGGATCAGTTGGGGCTGGTCCCCGGCAGGTGGCGACCGAACAGGGACCTCAGGAGGCAATACTCAAAGAGCTGAGCAGACACGAACCACGCAATCAGCAGGCAATGAGCATGGAGCTCAGCAGTGACGAATCATGCTGCTCAACTGGCAATAATCAAGCACGTGACCAGGCAGGAATCACGCAGCTCAGCTGGCAATTGTCAAGCAGATGAGCCGACAGGAATCACGCAGCTCAGATGGCAATTGTCATGCAGATGAGCCGGCAGGAATCACGCAGCTCAGCAGGCCCTGATCACGTGACTCTGCAGGCACTGATCACGTGGCTGATCAAGTCCAGATCACGTGACTGAGCAGGCACTGATCACGTGGCTATCATGCACTGATGACGTGACTGCGCATGCACTGATTACGTGGCTGATCGGGCACTGATCACATGGCTCATCATGCACTGATCACGTGTTTCTCAGGCAATGATCAGTGACTGACAGGCGCTGATCATGGGACTGTGCACGCACTGATCACGTGGCTATCATGCACTGATCACGTGACTGCGCATGCACTGATGACGTGGCTGTTCGGGCACTGATCACGGGTTTATCAGGCAGTGATCAGTGACTGACAGGCGCTGATCAGGGGACTGTGCACGCACTGATCAGGTGGCTGATCAGGAACTGACCACCTGACCGCGCATGCAGTGATCACCTGGCTGGTCGTTCACTGATCACGTGTTTATCATACGGTGATCACGTGACTGAGAGGCGCTGATCACGTGACTGTGCCGTCAGTGATCACGTGGCTGAGCAGGCACTGCTATCGTGACTGAGCATGCACTGATCATGTGCCGGGACCCGGGGAGGCATTCCACTCTGGACAAAGGTCATGAGGAAGGAGGCTCGGCATACGCAAATGCGGGATCGAGCCTCAGGAGTCCACCCGGATATTCTCGAGCATCTCCCCCCAAAAAAACCGGAGTCTGCCTACTGTATTGCTTTGTGCTCTCACCTCTGATTTCACTGGGGGCTGTCCCCCACCACCATCTCGCTCTCTCTGTCAAAGAGGTAACTTACAGCTCCAATTCATAAAGTTCCTTGTCATTCTTCCCTTTAACTTCCAGCTGAGTCTCCATCTGGAGCGCGGAACCCACCACGCTTCCTAATTATGCCTGGGCTGCTAAGACCCACTCGAGAAGGTGTCTAGGCTGAGGCACCTTTCGCCATTCGAGAGGGCGCCTGCGGCCTACGTAAGTGGTGCAAACTTCTTGTCTTGAAGTTTGATTGGTCTTCCGCGTAAACCAAGCTCCTCAGTCTCTTTTCTCCACCGAATTTTCCTACTGAGCTCTCCTCATACTATTATTCTTGACATCTCTGATTAGCATATAAATAGTCGCCTAGGCCATCTCTCCTTCGAATACCCTGGATCAGTTGGGGCTGGTCCCCGGCAGGTGGCGACCGAACAGGGACCTCAGGAGGCGATACTCAAAGAGCTGAGCAGACACGAACCACGCAATCAGCAGGCAATAAGCATGGAGCTCAGCAGTGACGAATCATGCTGCTCAACTTGCAATAATCAAGCACGTGACCAGGCAGGAATCACGCAGCTCAGCTGGCAATTGTCAAGCAGATGAGCCGACAGGAATCACGCAGCTCAGATGGCAATTGTCATGCAGATGAGCCGGCAGGAATCACGCAGCTCAGCAGGCCCTGATCACGTGACTCTGCAGGCACTGATCACGTGGCTGATCAAGTCCAGATCACGTGACTGAGCATGCACTGATCACGTGGCTATCATGCACTGATGACGTGACTGCGCATGCACTGATGACGTGGCTGATCGGGCACTGATCACATGGCTCATCATGCACTGATCACGTGTTTCTCAGGCAATGATCAGTGACTGACAGGCGCTGATCATGGGACTGTGCACGCACTGATCACGTGGCTATCATGCACTGATCACGTGACTGCGCATGCACTGATGACGTGGCTGTTCGGGCACTGATCACGGGTTTATCAGGCAGTGATCAGTGACTGACAGGTGCTGATCAGGGGACTGTGCACGCACTGATCAGGTGGCTGCTCAGGAACTGACCACCTGACCGCGCATGCAGTGATCACCTGGCTGGTCGTTCACTGATCACGTGTTTATCATACGGTGATCACGTGACTGAGAGGCGCTGATCACGTGACTGTGCCGTCAGTGATCACGTGGCTGAGCAAGCACTGATATCGTGACTGAGCATGCACTGATCATGTGCCGGGAGCCGGGGAGGCATTCCACTCTGGACAAAGGTCATGAGGAAGGAGGCTCGGCATACGCAAATGCGGCATCGAGCCTCAGGAGTCCACCCGGATATTCTCGCGCATCTCCCCCCAAAAAAACCGGAGTCTGCCTACTGTATTCCTTTGTGCTCTCACCTCTGATTTCACTAGGGGCTGTCCCCCACCACCATCTCGCTCTCTCTGTCAAAGAGGTAACTTACAGCTCCAATTCATAAAGTTCCTTGTCATTCTTCCCTTTAACTTCCAGCTGAGTCTCCATCTGGAGCGCGGAACCCACCACGCTTCCTAATTATGCCTGGGCTGCTAAGACCCACTCGAGAAGGTGTCTAGGGTGAGGCACCTTTCGCCATTCGAGAGGGCGCCTGCGGCCTACGTAAGTGGTGCCAACTTCTTGTCTTGAAGTTTGATTGGTCTTCCGCGTAAACCAAGCTCCTCAGTCTCTTTTCTCCACCGAATTTTCCTACTGAGCTCTCCTCATACTATTATTCTTGACATCTCTGATTAGCATATAAATAGTCGCCTAGGCCATCTCTCCTTCGAATACCCTGGATCAGTTGGGGCTGTCCCCGGCAGGTGGCGACCGAACAGGGACCTCAGGAGGCAATACTCAAAGAGCTGAGCAGACACGAACCACCCAATCAGCAGGCAATAAGCATGGAGCTCAGCAGTGACGAATCATGCTGCTCAACTGGCAATAATCAAGCACGTGACCAGGCAAGAATCACGCAGCTCAGCTGGCAATTGTCAAGCAGATGAGCCGACAGGAATCACGCAGCTCAGATGGTAATTGTCATGCAGATGAGCCGGCAGGAATCACGCAGCTCAGCAGGCCCTGATCACGTGACTCTGCAGGCACTGATCACGTGGCTGATCAAGTCCAGATCACGTGACTGAGCAGGCACTGATCACGTGGCTATCATGCACTGATGACGTGACTGCGCATGCACTGATGACGTGGCTGATCGGGCAATGATCACATGGCTCATCATGCACTGATCACGTGTTTCTCAGGCAATGATCAGTGACTGACAGGCGCTGATCATGGGACTGTGCACGCACTGATCACGTGGCTATCATGCACTGATCACGTGACTGCGCATGCACTGATGACGTGGCTGTTGGGGCACTGATCACGGGTTTATCAGGCAGTGATCAGTGACTGACAGGCGCTGATCAGGGGACTGTGCACGCACTGATCAGGTGGCTGATCAGGAACTGACCACCTGACCGCGCATGCAGTGATCACCTGGCTGGTCGTTCACTGATCACGTGTTTATCATACGGTGATCACGTGACTGAGAGGCGCTGATCACGTGACTGTGCCGTCAGTGATCACGTGGCTGAGCAGGCACTGATATCGTGACTGAGCATGCACTGATCATGTGCCGGGAGCCGGGGAGGCATTCCACTCTGGACAAAGGTCATGAGGAAGGAGGCTCGGCATACGCAAATGCGGGATCGAGCCTCAGGAGTCCACCCGGATATTCTCGAGCATCTCCCCCCAAAAAAACCGGAGTCTGCCTACTGTATTGCTTTGTGCTCTCACCTCTGATTTCACTGGGGGCTGTCCCCCACCACCATCTCGCTCTCTCTGTCAAAGAGGTAACTTACAGCTCCAATTCATAAAGTTCCTTGTCATTCTTCCCTTTAACTTCCAGCTGAGTCTCCATCTGGAGCGCGGAACCCACCACGCTTCCTAATTATGCCTGGGCTGCTAAGACCCACTCGAGAAGGTGTCTAGGCTGAGGCCCCTTTCGCCATTCGAGAGGGCGCCTGCGGCCTACGTAAGTGGTGCAAACTTCTTGTCTTGAAGTTTGATTGGTCTTCCGCGTAAACCAAGCTCCTCAGTCTCTTTTCTCCACCGAATTTTCCTACTGAGCTCTCCTCATACTATTATTCTTGACATCTCTGATTAGCATATAAATAGTCGCCTAGGCCATCTCTCCTTCGAATACCCTGGATCAGTTGGGGCTGGTCCCCGGCAGGTGGCGACCGAACAGGGACCTCAGGAGGCAATACTCAAAGAGCTGAGCAGACACGAACCACGCAATCAGCAGGCAATAAGCATGGAGCTCAGCAGTGACGAATCATGCTGCTCAACTGGCAATAATCAAGCACGTGACCAGGCAGGAATCACGCAGCTCAGCTGGCAATTGTCAAGCAGATGAGCCGACAGGAATCACGCAGCTCAGCTGGCAATTGTCATGCAGATGAGCCGGCAGGAATCACGCAGCTCAGCAGGCCCTGATCACGTGACTCTGCAGGCACTGATCACGTGGCTGATCAAGTCCAGATCACGTGACTGAGCAGGCACTGATCACGTGGCTATCATGCACTGATGATGTGACTGCGCATGCACTGATGACGTGGCTGATCGGGCACTGATCACATGGCTCATCATGCACTGATCACGTGTTTCTCAGGCAATGATCAGTGACTGACAGGCGCTGATCATGGGACTGTGCACGCACTGATCACGTGGCTATCATGCACTGATCACGTGACTGCGCATGCACTGATGACGTGGCTGTTCGGGCACTGATCACGTGTTTATCAGGCAGTGATCAGTGACTGACAGGCGCTGATCAGGGGACTGTGCACGCACTGATCAGGTGGCTGATCAGGAACTGACCACCTGACCGCGCATGCAGTGATCACCTGGCTGGTCGTTCACTGATCACGTGTTTATCATACGGTAATCACGTGACTGAGAGGCGCTGATCACGTGACTGTGCCGTCAGTGATCACGTGGCTGAGCAGGCACTGATATCGTGACTGAGCATGCACTGATCATGTGCCGGGAGCCGGGGAGGCATTCCACTCTGGACAAAGGTCATGAGGAAGGAGGCTCGGCATACGCAAATGCGGGATCGAGCCTCAGGAGTCCACCCGGGTATTCTCGAGCATCTCCCCCCAAAAAACCGGAGTCTGCCTACTGTATTGCTTTGTGCTCTCACCTCTGATTTCACTGGGGGCTGTCCCCCACCACCATCTCACTCTCTCTGTCAAAGAGGTAACTTACAGCTCCAATTCATAAAGTTCCTTGTCATTCTTCCCTTTAACTTCCAGCTGAGTCTCCATCTGGAGCTCGGAACCCACCACGCTTACTAATTATGCCTGGGCTGCTAAGACCCACTCGAGAAGGTGTCTAGGGTGAGGCACCTTTCGCTATTCGAGAGGGCGCCTGCGGCCTACGTAAGTGGTGCAAACTTCTTGTCTTGAAGTTTGATTGGTCTTCCGCGTAAACCAAGCTCCTCAGTCTCTTTTCTCCACCGAATTTTCCTACTGAGCTCTCCTCATACTATTATTCTTGACATCTCTGATTAGCATATAAATAGTCGCCTAGGCCATCTCTCCTTCGAATACCCTGGATCAGTTGGGGCTGGTCCCCGGCAGGTGGTGACCGAACAGGGACCTCAGGAGGCAATACTCAAAGAGCTGAGCAGACACGAACCACGCAATCAGCAGGCAATAAGCATGGAGCTCAGCAGTGACGAATCATGCTGCTCAACTGGCAATAATCAAGCACGTGACCAGGCAGGAATCACGCAGCTCAGCTGGCAATTGTCAAGCAGATGAGCCGACAGGAATCACGCAGCTCAGCTGGCAATTGTCATGCAGATGAGCCGGCAGGAATCACGCAGCTCAGCAGGCCCTGATCACGTGACTCTGCAGGCACTGATCACGTGGCTGATCAAGTCCAGATCACGTGATTGAGCAGGCACTGATCACGTGGCTATCATGCACTGATGACGTGACTGCGCATGCACTGATGACGTGGCTGATCGGGCACTGATCACATGGCTCATCATGCACTGATCACGTGTTTATCAGGCAATGATCAGTGACTGACAGGCGCTGATCATGGGACTGTGCACGCACTGATCACGTGGCTATCATGCACTGATCACGTGACTGCGCATGCACTGATGACGTGGCTGTTCGGGCACTGATCACGTGTTTATCAGGCAGTGATCAGTGACTGACAGGCGCTGATCAGGGGACTGTGCACGCACTGATCAGGTGGCTGATCAGGAACTGACCACCTGACCGTGCATGCAGTGATCACGTGGCTGGTCGTTCACTGATCACGTGTTTATCATATGGTGATCACGTGACTGGGAGGCGCTGATCACGTGACTGTGCCGTCAGTGATCACGTGGCTGAGCAGGCACTGCTATCGTGACTGAGCATGCACTGATCATGTGCCGGGAGCCGGGGAGGCATTCCACTCTGGACAAAGGTCATGAGGAAGGAGGCTCGGCATACGCAAATGCGGGATCGAGCCTCAGGAGTCCACCCGGGTATTCTCGAGCATCTCCCCACAAAAAAACCGGAGTCTGCCTACTGTATTGCTTTGTGCTCTCACCTCTGATTTCACTGGGGGCTGTCCCCCACCACCATCTCGCTCTCTCTGTCAAAGAGGTAACTTACAGCTCCAATTCATAAAGTTCCTTGTCATTCTTCCCTTTAACTTCCAGCTGAGTCTCCATCTGGAGCGCGGAACCCACCACGCTTCCTAATTATGCCTGGGCTGCTAAGACCCACTCGAGAAGGTGTCTAGGCTGAGGCACCTTTCGCCATTCGAGAGGGCGCCTGCGGCCACGTAAGTGGTGCAAACTTCTTGTCTTGAAGTTTGATTGGTCTTCCGCGTAAACCAAGCTCCTCAGTCTCTTTTCTCCACCGAATTTTCCTACTGAGCTCTCCTCATACTATTATTCTTGACATCTCTGATTAGCATATAAATAGTCGCCTAGGCCATCTCTCCTTCGAATACCCTGGATCAGTTGGGGCTGGTCCCCGGCAGGTGGCGACCGAACAGGGACCTCAGGAGGCAATACTCAAAGAGCTGAGCAGACACGAACCACCCAATCAGCAGGCAATAAGCATGGAGCTCAGCAGTGACGAATCATGCTGCTCAACTGGCAATAATCAAGCACGTGACCAGGCAAGAATCACGCAGCTCAGCTGGCAATTGTCAAGCAGATGAGCCGACAGGAATCACGCAGCTCAGCTGGCAATTGTCATGCAGATGAGCCGGCAGGAATCACGCAGCTCAGCAGGCCCTGATCACGTGACTCTGCAGGCACTGATCACGTGGCTGATCAAGTCCAGATCACGTGACTGAGCGGGCACTGATCACGTGGCTATCATGCACTGATGACGTGACTGCGCATGCACTGATGACGTGGCTGATCGGGCAATGATCACATGGCTCATCATGCACTGATCACGTGTTTCTCAGGCAATGATCAGTGACTGACAGGCGCTGATCATGGGACTGTGCACGCACTGATCACGTGGCTATCATGCACTGATCACGTGACTGCGCATGCACTGATGACGTGGCTGTTGGGGCACTGATCACGGGTTTATCAGGCAGTGATCAGTGACTGACAGGCGCTGATCAGGGGACTGTGCACGCACTGATCAGGTGGCTGATCAGGAACTGACCACCTGACCGCGCATGCAGTGATCACCTGGCTGGTCGTTCACTGATCACGTGTTTATCATACGGTGATCACGTGACTGAGAGGCGCTGATCACGTGACTGTGCCGTCAGTGATCACGTGGCTGAGCAGGCACTGATATCGTGACTGAGCATGCACTGATCATGTGCCGGGAGCCGGGGAGGCCTTCCACTCTGGACAAAGGTCATGAGGAAGGAGGCTCGGCATACGCAAATGCGGGATCGAGCCTCAGGAGTCCACCCGGGTATTCTCGAGCATCTCCCCCCAAAAAAACCGGAGTCTGCCTACTGTATTGCTTTGTGCTCTCACCTCTGATTTCACTGGGGGCTGTCCCCCACCACCATCTCGCTCTCTCTGTCAAAGAGGTAACTTACAGCTCCAATTCATAAAGTTCCTTGTCATTCTTCCCTTTAACTTCCAGCTGAGTCTCCATCTGGAGCGCGGAACCCACCACGCTTCCTAATTATGCCTGGGCTGCTAAGACCCACTCGAGAAGGTGTCTAGGGTGAGGCACCTTTCGCCATTCGAGAGGGCGCCTGCGGCCTACGTAAGTGGTGCAAACTTCTTGTCTTGAAGTTTGATTGGTCTTCCGCGTAAACCAAGCTCCTCAGTCTCTTTTCTCCACCGAATTTTCCTACTGAGCTCTCCTCATACTATTATTCTTGACATCTCTGATTAGCATATAAATAGTCGCCTAGGCCATCTCTCCTTCGAATACCCTGGATCAGTTGGGGCTGGTCCCCGGCAGGTGGCGACCGAACAGGGACCTCAGGAGGCAATACTCAAAGAGCTGAGCAGACACGAACCACGCAATCAGCAGGCAATAAGCATGGAGCTCAGCAGTGACGAATCATGCTGCTCAACTGGCAATAATCAAGCACGTGACCAGGCAGGAATCACGCAGCTCAGCTGGCAATTGTCAAGCAGATGAGCCGACAGGAATCACGCAGCTCAGCTGGCAATTGTCATGCAGATGAGCCGGCAGGAATCACGCAGCTCAGCAGGCCCTGATCACGTGACTCTGCAGGCACTGATCACGTGGCTGATCAAGTCCAGATCACGTGACTGAGCAGGCACTGATCACGTGGCTATCATGCACTGATGACGTGACTGCGCATGCACTGATGACGTGGCTGATCGGGCACTGATCACATGGCTCATCATGCACTGATCACGTGTTTCTCAGGCAATGATCAGTGACTGACAGGCGCTGATCATGGGACTGTGCACGCACTGATCACGTGGCTATCATGCACTGATCACGTGACTGCGCATGCACTGATGACGTGGCTGTTCGGGCACTGATCACGTGTTTATCAGGCAGTGATCAGTGACTGACAGGCGCTGATCAGGGGACTGTGCACGCACTGATCAGGTGGCTGATCAGGAACTGACCACCTGACCGTGCATGCAGTGATCACGTGGCTGGTCGTTCACTGATCACGTGTTTATCATATGGTGATTACGTGACTGAGAGGCGCTGATCACGTGACTGTGCCGTCAGTGATCACGTGGCTGAGCAGGCACTGCTATCGTGACTGAGCATGCACTGATCATGTGCCGGGAGCCGGGGAGGCATTCCACTCTGGACAAAGGTCATGAGGAAGGAGGCTCGGCATACGCAAATGCGGGATCGAGCCTCAGGAGTCCACCCGGATATTCTCGAGCATCTCCCCCAAAAAAACCGGAGTCTGCCTACTGTATTGCTTTGTGCTCTCACCTCTGATTTCACTGGGGGCTGTCCCCCAGCACCATCTCGCTCTCTCTGTCAAAGAGTTAACTTACAGCTCCAATTCATAAAGTTCCTTGTCATTCTTCCCTTTAACTTCCAGCTGAGTCTCCATCTGGAGCGCGGAACCCACCACGCTTTCTAATTATGCCTGGGCTGCTAAGACCCACTCGAGAAGGTGTCTAGGCTGAGGCACCTTTCGCTATTCGAGAGGGCGCCTGCGGCCTACGTAAGTGGTGCAAACTTCTTGTCTTGAAGTTTGATTGGTCTTCCGCGTAAACCAATCTACTCAGTCTCTTTTCTCCACCGAATTTTCCTACTGAGCTCTCCTCATACTATTATTCTTGAAATCTCTGATTAGCATATAAATAGTCGCCTAGGCCATCTCTCCTTCGAATACCCTGGATCAGTTGGGGCTGGTCCCTGGCAGGTGGCGACCGAACAGGGACCTCAGGAGGCAATACTCAAAGAGCTGAGCAGACACGAACCACGCAATCAGCAGGCAATAAGCATGGAGCTCAGCAGTGACGAATCATGCTGCTCAACTGGCAATAATCAAGCACGTGACCAGGCAGGAATCACGCAGCTCAGCTGGCAATTGTCAAGCAGATGAGCCGACAGGAATCACGCAGCTCAGCTGGCAATTGTCATGCAGATGAGCCGGCAGGAATCACGCAGCTCAGCAGGCCCTGATCACGTGACTCTGCAGGCACTGATCACGTGGCTGATCAAGTCCAGATCACGTGACTGAGCATGCACTGATCACGTGGCTATTATGCACTGATGACGTGACTGCGCATGCACTGATGACGTGGCTGATCGGGCACTGATCACATGGCTCATCATGCACTGATCACGTGTTTCTCAGGCAATGATCAGTGACTGACAGGCGCTGATCATGGGACAGTGCACGCACTGATCACGTGGCTATCATGCACTGATCACGTGACTGCGCATGCACTGATGACGTGGCTGTTCGGGCACTGATCACGTGTTTATCAGGCAGTGATCAGTGACTGACAGGCGCTGATCAGGGGACTGTGCACGCACTGATCAGGTGGCTGATCAGGAACTGACCACCTGACCGTGCATGCAGTGATCACCTGGCTGGTCGTTCACTGATCACGTGTTTATCATACGGTGATCACGTGACTGAGAGGCGCTGATCACGTGACTGTGCCGTCAGTGATCACGTGGCTGAGCAGGCACTGATATCGTGACTGAGCATGCACTGATCATGTGCCGGGAGCCGGGGAGGCATTCCACTCTGGACAAAGGTCATGAGGAAGGAGGCTCGGCATACGCAAATGCGGGATCGAGCCTCAGGAGTCCACCCGGATATTCTCGAGCATCTCCCCCCAAAAAAACCGGAGTCTGCCTACTGTATTGCTTTGTGCTCTCACCTCTGATTTCACTGGGGGCTGTCCCCCACCACCATCTCGCTCTCTCTGTCAAAGAGTTAACTTACAGCTCCAATTCAAAAAGTTCCTTGTCATTCTTCCCTTTAACTTCCAGCTGAGTCTCCATCTGGAGCGCGGAACCCACCACGCTTACTAATTATGCCTGGGCTGCTAAGACCCACTCGAGAAGGTGTCTAGGGTGAGGCACCTTTCGCTATTCGAGAGGGCGCCTGCGGCCTACGTAAGTGGTGCAAACTTCTTGTCTTGAAGTTTGATTGGTCTTCCGCGTAAACCAAGCTACTCAGTCTCTTTTCTCCACCGAATTTTCCTACTGAGCTCTCCTCATACTATTATTCTTGACATCTCTGATTAGCATATAAATAGTCGCCTAGGCCATCTCTCCTTTGAATACCCTGGATCAGTTGGGGCTGGTCCCCGGCAGGTGGTGACCGAACAGGGACCTCAGGAGGCAATACTCTAAGAGCTGAGCAGACACGAACCACGAAATCAGCAGGCAATAAGCATGGAGCTCAGCAGTGACGAATCATGCTGCTCAACTGGCAATAATCAAGCACGTGACCAGGCAGGAATCACGCAGCTCAGCTGGCAATTGTCAAGCAGATGAGCCGACAGGAATCACGCAGCTCAGCAGGCCCTGATCACGTGACTCTCCAGGCACTGATCACGTGGCTGATCAAGTCCAGATCACGTGACTGAGCAGGCACTGATCACGTGGCTATCATGCACTGATGACGTGACTGCGCATGCACTGATGACGTGGCTGATCGGGCACTGATCACATGGCTCATCATGCACTGATCACGTGTTTCTCAGGCAATGATCAGTGACTGACAGGCGCTGATCATGGGACTGTGCACGCACTGATCACGTGGCTATCATGCACTGATCACGTGACTGCGCATGCACTGATGACGTGGCTGTTCGGGCACTGATCACGTGTTTATCAGGCAGTGATCAGTGACTGACAGGCGCTGATCAGGGGACTGTGCACGCACTGATCAGGTGGCTGATCAGGAACTGACCACCTGACCGTGCATGCAGTGATCACGTGGCTGGTCGTTCACTGATCACGTGTTTATCATATGGTGATCACGTGACTGAGAGGCGCTGATCACGTGACTGTGCCGTCAGTGATCACGTGGCTGAGCAGGCACTGCTATCGTGACTGAGCATGCACTGATCATGTACCGGGAGCCGGGGAGGCATTCCACTCTGGACAAAGGTCATGAGGAAGGAGGCTCGGCATACGCAAATGCGGGATCGAGCCTCAGGAGTCCACCCGGATATTCTCGAGCATCTCCCCCAAAAAAAACCGGAGTCTGCCTACTGTATTGCTTTGTGCTCTCACCTCTGATTTCACTGGGGGCTGTCCCCCAGCACCATTTCGCTCTCTCTGTCAAAGAGTTAACTTACAGCTCCAATTCATAAAGTTCCTTGTCATTCTTCCCTTTAACTTCCAGCTGAGTCTCCATCTGGAGCGCGGAACCCACCACGCTTTCTAATTATGCCTGGGCTGCTAAGACCCACTCGAGAAGGTGTCTAGGCTGAGGCACCTTTCGCTATTCGAGAGGGCGCCTGCGGCCTACGTAAGTGGTGCAAACTTCTTGTCTTGAAGTTTGATTGGTCTTCCGCGTAAACCAAGCTACTCAGTCTCTTTTCTCCACCGAATTTTCCTACTGAGCTCTCCTCATACTATTATTCTTGACATCTCTGATTAGCATATAAATAGTCGCCTAGGCCATCTCTCCTTCGAATACCCTGGATCAGTTGGGGCTGGTCCATGGCAGGTGGCGACCGAACAGGGACCTCAGGAGGCAATACTCAAAGAGCTGAGCAGACACGAACCACGCAATCAGCAGGCAATAAGCATGGAGCTCAGCAGTGACGAATCATGCTGCTCAACTGGCAATAATCAAGCACGTGACCAGGCAGGAATCACGCAGCTCAGCTGGCAATTGTCAAGCAGATGAGCCGACAGGAATCACGCAGCTCAGCTGGCAATTGTCATGCAGATGAGCCGGCAGGAATCACGCAGCTCAGCAGGCCCTGATCACGTGACTCTGCAGGCACTGATCACGTGGCTGATCAAGTCCAGATCACGTGACTGAGCATGCACTGATCACGTGGCTATTATGCACTGATGACGTGACTGCGCATGCACTGATGACGTGGCTGATCGGGCACTGATCACATGGCTCATCATGCACTGATCACGTGTTTATCAGGCAATGATCAGTGACTGACAGGCGCTGATCATGGGACAGTGCACGCACTGATCACGTGGCTATCATGCACTGATCACGTGACTGCGCATGCACTGATGACGTGGCTGTTCGGGCACTGATCACGTGTTTATCAGGCAGTGATCAGTGACTGACAGGCGCTGATCAGGGGACTGTGCACGCACTGATCAGGTGGCTGATCAGGAACTGACCACCTGACCGTGCATGCAGTGATCACCTGGCTGGTCGTTCACTGAACACGTGTTTATCATACGGTGATCACGTGACTGAGAGGCGCTGATCACGTGACTGTGCCGTCAGTGATCACGTGGCTGAGCAGGCACTGATATCGTGACTGAGCATGCACTGATCATGTGCCGGGAGCCGGGGAGGCATTCCACTCTGGACAAAGGTCATGAGGAAGGAGGCTCGGCATACGCAAATGCGGGATCGAGCCTCAGAAGTCCACCCGGATATTCTCGAGCATCTCCCCCCAAAAAACCGGAGTCTGCCTACTGTATTGCTTTGTGCTCTCACCTCTGATTTCACTGGGGGCTGTCCCCCACCACCATCTCGCTCTCTCTGTCAAAGAGTTAACTTACAGCTCCAATTCATAAAGTTCCTTGTCATTCTTCCCTTTAACTTCCAGCTGAGTCTCCATCTGGAGCCCGGAACCCACCACGCTTACTAATTATGCCTGGGTTGCTAAGACCCACTCGAGAAGGTGTCTAGGGTGAGGCACCTTTCGCTATTCGAGAGGGCGCCTGCGGCCTACGTAAGTGGTGCAAACTTCTTGTCTTGAGGTTTGATTGGTCTTCTGCGTAAACCAAGCTCCTCAGTCTCTTTTCTCCACCGAATTTTCCTACTGAGCTCTCCTCATACTATTATTCTTGACATCTCTGATTAGCATATAAATAGTCGCCTATGCCATCTCTCCTTCGAATACCCTGGATCAGTTGGGGCTGGTCCCCGGCAGGTGGCGACCGAACAGGGACCTCAGGAGGCAATACTCAAAGAGCTGAGCAGACACGAACCACGCAATCAGCAGGCAAGAAGCATGGAGCTCAGCAGTGACGAATCATGCTGCTCAACTGGCAATAATCAAGCACGTGACCAGGCAGGAATCACGCAGCTCAGCTGGCAATTGTCACGCATATGAGCCGGCAGGAATCACGCAGCTCAGCAGGCCCTGATCACGTGACTCTGCAGGCACTGATTACGTGGCTGATCAAGTACAGATCACGTGACTGAGCATGCACTGATCACGTGGCTATCATGCACTGATGACGTGACTGTGCATGCACTGATGACGTGGCTGATCGCGCACTGATCACATGGCTCATCATGCACTGATCACGTGTTTATCAGGCAATGATCAGTGACTGACAGGCGCTGATCATGGGACTGTGCACGCACTGATCACGTGGCTATCATGCACTGATGACGTGACTGCGTATGCACTGATGACATGGCTGTTCGGGCACTGATCACGTGTTTAGCAGGCAGTGATCAGTGACTGACAGGCGCTGATCAGGGGACTGTGCACGCACTGATCAGGTGGCTGATCAGGAACTGACCACCTGACTGTGCATGCAGTGATCACCTGGCTGGTCGTTCACTGATCACGTGTTTATCATACGGTGATTACGTGACTGAGAGGCGCTGATCACGTGACTGTGCCGTCAGTGATCACGTGGCTGAGCAGGCACTGCTATCGTGACTGAGCATGCACTGATCATGTGCCGGGAGCCGGGGAGGCATTCCACTCTGGACAAAGGTCATGAGGAAGGAGGCTCGGCATACGCAAATGCGGGATCGAGCCTCAGGAGTCCACCCGGATATTCTCGAGCATCTCCCCCACAAAAAAACCAGAGTCTGCCTACTGTATTGCTTTGTGCTCTCACCTCTGATTTCACTGGGGGCTGTCCCCCACCACCATCTCGCTCTCTCTGTCAAAGAGTTAACTTACAGCTCCAATTCATAAAGTTCCTTGTCATTCTTCCCTTTAACTTCCAGCTGAGTCTCCATCTGGAGCGCGGAACCCACCACGCTTACTAATTATGCCTGGGCTGCTAAGACCCACTCGAGAAGGTGTCTAGGGTGAGGCACCTTTCGCTATTCGAGAGGGTGCCTGCGGCCTACGTAAGTGGTGCAAACTTCTTGTCTTGAAGTTTGATTGGTCTTCCGCGTAAACCAAGCTACTCAGTCTCTTTTCTCCACCGAATTTTCCTACTGAGCTCTCCTCATACTATTATTCTTGACATCTCTGATTAGCATATAAATAGTCGCCTAGGCCATCTCTCCTTCGAATACCCTGATCAGTTGGGGCTGGTCCCCGGCAGGTGGCGACCGAACAGGGACTTCAGGAGGCAATACTCAAAGAGCTGAGCAGACACGAACCACGCAATCAGCAGGCAATAAGCATGGAGCTCAGCAGTGACGAATCATGCTGCTCAACTGGCAATAATCAAGCACGTGACCAGGCAGGAATCACGCAGCTCAGCTGGCAATTGTCAAGCAGATGAGCCGACAGGAATCACCCAGCGCAGCTGGAAATTGTCATGCAGATGAGCCGGCAGGAATCACGCAGCTCAGCAGGCCCTGATCACTTGACTCTGCAGGCACTGATCACGTGGCTGATCAAGTCCAGATCACGTGACTGAACATGCACTGATCACGTGGCTCTCATGCACTGATCAGGTGATTGCGCATGCACTAATCACGTAATTGTATGCACTGCTCACGTGGCTATCATGCACTGATGACGTGGCTGATCATGCACTGATCATGTGACTGATCATGCACTGATCACGTAGCTATCTTGCACTGATCACGTGGCTGATCATACACTCATCACGGGACTGATCGTGCACTGATTACGGCAATATCATGCATTGACTACATGACTCCACAAGCACTGATCACGTGGATGATCATGCACTGATCACGTGACTGACCATGCACTGATCACGTGACTGATTATGCACTGATCACGTGGCTGATCATGCACTTATCACGTGGCTATCATGCATTGCTCACGTGGCTGATCATGCACTGATCACGTGGCTGATCACACACCTATCACGTGACTGATCATGCAATGATCACGTGACTGATCATGCACTGATCACGTAGGTATTTTGAACTGATCACTTGGCTGATCAAACACTCATCACGGGACTAATCGTGCAATGATCATGGCGCTATCATGCATTGACTACATGACTCACATGCACTGATCACGTGGATGATCATGCACTGATCACGTAGCTATCTTGCACTGATCACTTGGCTGATCATACACTCATCACGGGACTGATCGTGCACTGATCACGGCGCTATCATGCATTGACTACATGACTCCACATGCACTGATCACGTGGATGAACATGCACTGATCACGTGACTGACCATGCACTGATCACGTGACTGATCATGCACTGATCACATGTCTGATCATGCACTGATCACGTGGCTATCATGCACTGCTCACGTGGCTGATCACACACCTATCACGTGACTGATCATGCAATGATCACGTGACTGATCATGCACTGATCACGTAGGTATTTTGAACTGATCACTTGGCTGATCAAACACTCATCACGGGACTAATCGTGCAATGATCATGGCGCTATCATGCATTGACTACATGACTCCACATGCACTGATCACGTGGATGATCATGCACTGATCACGTAGCTATCTTGCACTGATCACTTGGCTGATCATACACTCATCACGGGACTGATCGTGCACTGATCACGGCGCTATCATGCATTGACTACATGACTCCACATGCACTGATCACGTGGATGAACATGCACTGATCACGTGACTGACCATGCACTGATCACGTGACTGATCATGCACTGATCACATGTCTGATCATGCACTGATCACGTGGCTATCATGCACTGCTCACGTGGCTGATCAGGCAATGATCACGTACCTACCAAGTACTGGTCACGTGACTGATCATGCACTGATCACGTAATTGATCAGGCACTGATCATGTGGCTGATCATGCACTGACCACGTGGCTGATCATACACTGATCACGTGACTGATCATGCACTGATCACGTGACTGACCATGCACTGATGGTGTGGCTATCATGCACTGATCACTTGGCTGGACATACACTGATCACGTGCCGGGTCATGCACTGATCACATGGCTGATCATGCACTGATCACGTGACTGATCATGCACTGATTACGTGACTATCATGCACTGATCACGTGGCTGATCATGCAATGATCACGTAGCTACCATGTACTGGTCACGTGACTGATCATGCAATGATCATGTAATTGACCCTGCACTGATCACGTGGCTCATCACGCACTGATCACGTGGCTAATCATGCACTGATCACGTGGCTCATCATGCACTGATCACGTGGATGATCATACACTGATCACGTGACTAATCATGCACTGATCACATGGCTATCATGCACTGCTCACTTGGCTGATCATGCAATGATCACGCAGCTACGATGTACTAGTCAAATGACTGATGACGTACAGATCACGTGACTAATCATGAATTGATCACGTGGCTATCCTGCACTGATCCCGTGGATATCATGCACTGATCACGTGGCTGATCACACACCTATCACGTGACTGATCATGCAATGATCACGTGACTGATCATGCACTGATCACGTAGGTATTTTGAACTGATCACTTGGCTGATCATACACTCATCACGGGACTGATCGTGCACTGATCATGGCGCTATCATGCATTGACTACATGACTCACATGCACTGATCACGTGCCTGACCATGCACTGATCACGTGACTGATCATGCCCTGATCACATGGTTCATCATGCACTGACCACGTGGCTATCATGCACTGCTCACGTGGCTGATCAGGCAATGATCACGTAGCTACCATGTACTGGTCACGTGACTGATCATGCACTGATGACGTGACTGCGCATGCACTGATGACGTGGCTGATCGGGCACTGATCACATGGCTCATCATGCACTGATCACGTTTTTATCAGGCAATGATCAGTGACTGACAGGCGCTGATCATGGGACTGTGCACGCACTGATCACCTGGCTATCATGCACTGATCACGTGACTGCGAATGCACTGATGACGTGGCTGTTCAGGCACTGATCACGTGTTTATCAGGCAGTGATCAGTGACTGACAGGCGCTGATCAGGGGACTGTGCACGCACTGATCAGGTGGCTGATCAGGAACTGACCACCTGACCGCGCATGCAGTGATCACGTGGCTGGTCGTTCACTGATCACGTGTTTATCATACGGTGATCACGTGACTGAGAGGCGCTGATCACGTGACTGTGCCGTCAGTGATCACGTGGCTGAGCAGGCACTGATATCGTGACTGAGCATGCACTGATCATGTGCCGGGAGCCGGGGAGGCATTCCACTCTGGACAAAGGTCATGAGGAAGGAGGCTCGGCATACGCAAATGCGGGATCGAGCCTCAGAAGTCCACCCGGATATTCTCGAGCATCTCCCCCCCAAAAAAACCGGAGTCTGCCTACTGTATTGCTTTGTGCTCTCACCTCTGATTTCACTGTGGGCTGTCCCCCACCACCATCTCGCTCTCTCTGTCAAAGAGGTAACTTACAGCTCCAATTCATAAAGTTCCTTGTCATTCTTCCCTTTAACTTCCAGCTGAGTCTCCATCTGGAGCGCGGAACCCACCACGCTTCCTAATTATGCCTGGGCTGCTAAGACCCACTCGAGAAGGTGTCTAGGGTGAGGCACCTTTCGCTATTCGAGAGGGCGCCTGCGGCCTACGTAAGTGGTGCAAACTTCTTGTCTTGAAGTTTGATTGGTCTTCTGCGTAAACCAAGCTGCTCAGTCTCTTTTCTCCACCGAATTTTCCTACTGAGCTCTCCTCATACTATTATTCTTGACATCTCTGATTAGCATATAAATAGTCGCCTAGGCCATCTCTCCTTCGAATACCCTGGATCAGTTGGGGCTGGTCCCCGGCAGGTGGCGACCGAACAGGGACCTCAGGAGGCAATACTCAAAGAGCTGAGCAGACACGAACCACGCAATCAGCAGGCAATAAGCATGGAGCTCAGCAGTGACGAATCATGCTGCTCACCTGGCAATAATCAAGCACGTGACCAGGCAGGAATCACGCAGCTCAGCTGGCAATTGTCAAGCAGATGAGCCGACAGGAATCACGCAGCGCAGCTGGAAATTGTCATGCAGATGAGCCGGCAGGAATCACGCAGCTCAGCAGGCCCTGATCACTTGACTCAGCAGGCACTGATCACGTGGCTGATCAAGTCCAGATCACGTGACTGAACATGCACTTATCACGTGGCTCTCATGCACTGATCACGTGATTGCGCATGCACTAATCAAGTAATTGTATGCACTGCTCACGTGGCTATCATGCACTGATGACGTGGCTGATCATGCACTGATCATGTGACTGATCATGCACTGATCACGTAGCTATCTTGCACTGATCACGTGGCTGATCATACACTCATCACGGGACTGATCGTGCACTGATTACGGCAATATCATGCATTGACTACATGACTCCACAAGCACTGATCACGTGGATGATCATGCACTGATCACGTGACTGACCATGCACTGATCACGTGACTGATCATGCACTGATTACGTGACTATCTTGCACTGATCACGTGGCTGATCATGCAATGATCACGTAGCTACCATGTACTGGTCACGTGACTGATCATGCACTGATCATGTAATTGACCCTGCACTAATCACGTGGCTCATCATGCACTGATCACGTGGCTGATCACACTCGTATCACGTGACTGATCATGTACAGATCACGTGACTAATCATGAAGTGATCACGTGGCTATCCTTCTCTGATCACGTGGATATCATGCACTGATCACGTGGCTGATCACACACGTATCACGTGACTGATCATGCACTGATCACGTGGGTATCATGCACTGATCACGTGGCTGATCATGCACTGATACCGTGACTGAGCATGGACTGATCACATGACTATCATGTAGTATTCACGTGACTTAATGGTGCTGATCATGCGCTGATCATGTTTGCTATCATACACTGATCATGTGCCTCTGGAGGCAATAAACAAAGAGCTGAGTAGGCACGAATCAAACAGTCAGCAGGCAATAATCATGGAACTCAGCTGTGAAGAATCATGCTGCTCAGCTGGCAATAATCAAGCAGCTGAGCAGGCAGGAATTACACAGCACAGCTGGCAATTGTCAAGCAGATGAGCAGACAGTAATCACGCAGCTCAGCAGTCCCTGATCACTTGACTGAGCATGCACTGTTCACGTGGCTGATCATACACTGATCACGTGATTGATCATGCACTGACCACGTGGCTATCATGCACTACTCACATGGCTGATCATACACTGATCACCTGCCTGGTCATGCACAGATCACGTGAGTAATCATGAACTGATCACGTAGCTATCATGCACTGATCTCCTGGCTGATCATGCACTGATCACGTGGCTGATCATGCAATGATCACGCAGCTACCATGTACAGGTCACGTGAATGATCATACACCCATCAGGTGAATGATCATGCAATGATCACGTGGCTATCAAGCACTGACCACGACTGATAATGCATTGATCACGTCTATATCATGCACTGATCACATGACTGCCCACGCACTGATCACGTGGATGATCATACACTAATCATGTGACAGATCATGCACTGATCACGTGGCTGATCATGCACTGATCACGTGGCTGATCATGCACTGATACCGTGACTGAGCATGGACTGATCACATGACTATCATGTAGTGATCACGTGACTTAATGGCGCTGATCATGTGACTGATCATTCGCTGATCATGTTTGCTATCATACACTGATCATGTGCCTCTGGAGGCAATAAACAAAGAGCTGAGTAGGCACGAATCAAACAGTCAGCAGGCAATAATCATGGAACTCAGCTGTGAGGAATCATGCTGCTCAGCTGGCAATAATCAAGCAGCTGAGCAGGCAGGAATTATGCAGCACAGCTGGCAATTGTCAAGCAGATGAGCAGACAGTAATCACGCAGCTCAGCAGGCCCTGATCACGTGACTGAGCATGCACTGTTCACGTGGCTGATCATACACTGATCACGTGATTGATCATGCACTGATCACTTGGATATCATGCACTGATCACGTGGCTGATCATACACTGTTCACGTGTCTGACCATGCACTGATCACGTGGGTATCATGCACTGATCACGTGGCTGAACATGCACTGTTCACGTGGCTGATCACAAACCTGTCACGTGACATATCATGCACTGATCACGTGGCACTCATGCACTGATCACGTGGCTGATCATACTCTGCTCACGTAACTCATCATGCACACATCACGTGGCTATCATGCACTGCTCACGTGGTTCGTCATGGAATGATCACCAAGCTACCATATACTGGTCACGTGACTGATCATGCACAGATCACGTAAATGATCATGCACTGTTCACGTGTCTGATCATGTACTGATCACGTGACTGATAATGCACTGATCACGTGGCTATCATGCTCTGCTCACGTGGCTGATCATGCAATGATCACGTAGCAACCATGTACTGGTCTCGTGACTGATCATGCACTGATCACGTGGCTATCATGCACTGTTCACCTCGCTGATCATACACTGATCACCTGCCTCGTCATGCACAGATCAGGTGACTAATCATGAACTGATTACGTAGCTATTATGTACTGATCACGTGGATATCATGCACTGATCACGTGGGTGATCACACACGTATCACGTGACTGATCATGCACAGATCACGTGGCTGATCATGCAATGATCACGTAGCTACCATGCACTGGTCACGTGACTGATCATGCACTGATCACGTGGATATCATGCACTGATCACGTGGATATCATCCACTGATCACGTGGCTGAACACACATGTATCACGTGACTGATCATGCACTGATCACGTGGCTATCATGCACAGATCACGTGGCTGATCATGCAATGATCACGTAGCTACCATGTACTGGTCACGTGACTGATCATGCACTGATCACGTGGCTGATCATGCACTGATCACGTGACTGATCATGCACTGATCACGTGGCTGATCATGCACTGATCACGTGGCTGATCATGCACTGATCACGTGACTGATCATGCACTGATCACGTGGCTGATCATGCACTGATATCATGCACTGGTCACGTGGCTGATCACACACGTATCACTTTACTGATCATGCACTGATCACGTGGCTACCATGTACTGGTCACGTGAGTGATCATGCACTGATCACGTGGCTGATCATGCACTGATCACGTGACTGATCATGCACTGATCACGTGGCTGATCATGCACTGATCACGTGGTTGATCATGCACTGATCACGTGACTGATCATGCGCTGATCACGTGACTGATCATGCACTGATCATGTGGCTATCATGCACTGATATCATGCACTGGTCATGTGGCTGATCACACACGTATCATGTGACTGATCATGCACTGATCACGTGGCTATCATGCACAGATCACGTGGCTGATCATGCAATGATCACGTAGCTACCATGTACTGGTCACGTGACTGATCATGCACTGATCACGTGGCTGATCATGCACTGATCACGTGACTTATCATGCACTGATCACGTGGCTGATCATGCACTGATCACGTGTCTATCATGCACTGCTCACGTGGCTGATCATGCAATGATCACGCAGCTACCATTTACTGGTCACATGACTGATCATGCACTGATCACGTAATTGATCATGCACTGATCACCTGGCTTATCATGCATTGATTATCTGATTCATCATGTGCTGATCATGTTTGCTGTCATACACTGATCATGTGCCTCTGGAGGCAATGAACAAAGAGCTGAGTAGGCAGGAATCAGTAGGCAATAATCATGGAACTCAGCTCTGAGAAATCATGCTGCTCAGCTGGCAATAATCAAGTAGATGAGCAGGCAGGAATTATGCAGCACAGGTGGCCATTGTGAAGGAGCTGACAGGCAGGAATCGTACAGCTCAGCTGGCAATTGTCAAGCAGATGAGCAGACAGTAATCACGAAGCTCAGCAGGCCGTGATCACGTGACTGAGCATGCACTGTTCACTTCGCTGATCACACAACTATCACGTGAATGATCATGCACTGATCACGTGGCTCTCATGCACAGATCACGTGATTGCGCATGCACTGATCACGTAATTGTATGCACTGCTCACGTGGCTATCATGCACTGATGACGTGGCTGATCATGCACAGATCATGTGACTGATCATGCACTGATCACGTAGCTATCTTGCACTGGTCACTTGGCTGATCATACACTCATCACAGGACTGATCGTGCACTGATTGCGGCGCTATCATGCATTGACTACATGACTCCACATGCACTGATCACGTGCATGATCATGCACTGATCACGTGACTGACCATGCACTGATCACGTGACTGATCATGCACTGATAACGTCGCTATAATGCACTGATCATTTGGCTGGTCATACACTGATCATTTGCCTGGTCATGCACTGATCATGCACTGCTCACGTGTCTGGTCATGCAATGATCACGTAGCTACCATATACTGGTCACGTGAATGATCATGCACAGATCACGTAAATGATCATGCACTGTTCCCGTGACTGATCATGTACTGATCACGTGACTGATCATGCACTGATCACGTGGCTATCATGCTCTCCTCACGTGGGTGATCATGCAATGATCACGTAGCCACCATGTACTGGTCACCTGACTGATCATGCACTGATCATGTAATTGATCCAGCACTGATCACGTGGCTCATCATGCACTGATCACGTGACTGTTCTCGCACTGATCACTTGACTGATCATGCACTGATCACGTGGCTATAATGTCCTGATTACGTGGCTGATCATACACTGTTCAATTTCCTGGTCATGCACAGATCAGGTGACTAATCATGAACTCATCACGGGGCAATAATTCACTGATCACGTGGATGATCATACACTAATCATGTGACAGATCATGCACTGATCACGTGGCTGATCATGCACTGATCACGTGGCTGATCATGCACTGATACCGTGACTGAGCATGGACTGATCACATGACTATCATGTAGTGATCACGTGACTTAATGGCGCTGATCATGTGACTGATCATGCGCTGATCATGTTTGCTATCATACACTGATCATGTGCCTCTGGAGGCAATAAACAAAGAGCTGAGTAGGCACGAATCAAACAGTCAGCAGGCAATAATCATGGAACTCAGCTGTGAGGAATCATGCTGCTCAGCTGGCAATAATCAAGCAGCTGAGCAGGCAGGAATTATGCAGCACAGCTGGCAATTGTCAAGCAGATGAGCAGACAGTAATCACGCAGCTCAGCAGGCCCTGATCACGTGACTGAGCATGCACTGTTCACGTGGCTGATCATACACTGATCACGTGATTGATCATGCACTGATCACTTGGATATCATGCACTGATCACGTGGCTGATCATACACTGTTCACGTGTCTGACCATGCACTGATCACGTGGGTATCATGCACTGATCACGTGGCTGAACATGCACTGTTCACGTGGCTGATCACAAACCTGTCACGTGACATATCATGCACTGATCACGTGGCACTCATGCACTGATCACGTGGCTGATCATACTCTGCTCACGTAACTCATCATGCACACATCACGTGGCTATCATGCACTGCTCACGTGGTTCGTCATGGAATGATCACCAAGCTACCATATACTGGTCACGTGACTGATCATGCACAGATCACGTAAATGATCATGCACTGTTCACGTGTCTGATCATGTACTGATCACGTGACTGATAATGCACTGATCACGTGGCTATCATGCTCTGCTCACGTGGCTGATCATGCAATGATCACGTAGCAACCATGTACTGGTCTCGTGACTGATCATGCACTGATCACGTGGCTGATCATGCACTGATCACCTCGCTGATCATACACTGATCACCTGCCTCGTCATGCACAGATCAGGTGACTAATCATGAACTGATCACGTGGCTATTATGTACTGATCACGTGGATATCATGCACTGATCACGTGGGTGATCACACACGTATCACGTGACTGATCATGCACAGATCACGTGGCTGATCATGCACTGATCACGTAGCTACCATGCACTGGTCACGTGACTGATCATGCACTGATCACGTGGCTATCATGCACTGATCACGTGGATATCATCCACTGATCACGTGGCTGATCACACATGTATCACGTGACTGATCATGCACTGATCACGTGGCTATCATGCACAGATTACGTGGCTGATCATGCAATGATCACGTGGCTACCATGTACTGGTCACGTGACTGCTCATGCACTGATCACGTGGCTGATCATGCACTGATCACGTGACTGATCATGCACTGATCACGTGGCTGATCATGCACTGATCACGTGGCTGATCATGCACTGATCACGTGACTGATCATGCACTGATCACGTGGCTGATCATGCACTGATATCATGCACTGGTCACGTGGCTGATCACACACTGATCACGTGACTGATCATGCACTGATCACGTGGCTATCATGCACTGATCACGTGGTTGATCATGCAATGATCACATACCTACCATGTACTGGTCACGTGAGTGATCATGCACTGATCACGTGGCTGATCATGCACTGATCACGTGACTGATCATGCACTTATCACGTGGCTGATCATGCACTGATCTCGTGGTTGATCATGCACTGATCACGTGACTGATCATGCGCTGATCACGTGACTGATCATGCACTGATCATGTGGCTATCATGCACTGATATCATGCACTGGTCACGTGGCTGATCACACACGTATCATGTGACTGATCATGCACTGATCACGTGGCTATCATGCACAGATCACGTGGCTGATCATGCAATGATCACGTAGCTACCATGTACTGGTCACATGACTGATCATGCACTGATCACGTGGCTGATCATGCACTGATCACGTGACTTATCATGCACTGATCACGTGGCTGATCATGCACTGATCACGTGTCTATCATGCACTGCTCACGTGGCTGATCATGCACTGATCACGCAGCTACCATGTACTGGTCACATGACTGATCATGCACTGATCACGTAATTGATCATGCACTGATCACCTGGCTTATCATGCATTGATTATCTGATTCATCATGTGCTGATCATGTTTGCTATCATACACTGATCATGTGCCTCTGGAGGCAATGAACAAAGAGCTGAGTAGGCAGGAATAAGTAGGCAATAATCATGGAACTCAGCTCTGAGAAATCATGCTGCTCAGCTGGCAATAATCAAGTAGATGAGCAGACAGGAATTATGCAGCACAGGTGGCCATTGTGAAGGAGCTGACAGGCAGGAATCGTGCAGCTCAGCTGGCAATTGTCAAGCAGATGAGCAGACAGTAATCACGCAGCTCAGCAGGCCCTGATCACGTGACTGAGCATGCACTGTTCACGTGGCTGATCACACACTGATCACGTGAATGATCATGCACTGATCACGTGGCTATCATGCACTGATCACGTGACTGATCATGCACTGATCACGTGCTGTCATGCACTGATCACGTGGCTATCATGCACTGATCACGTGGCTGATCATGCACTGATCACGTGACTGATCATGCACTGATCACGTGGCTATCATGCACTGATCACGTGGCTGATCATGCACTGATCACGTGACTGATCATGCACTGATCACGGGCTATCATGCACTGATACATGACTGACATGCACTGATCACGTGCTGATCATGCACTGATCACGTGACTGATCATGCACTGATCACGTGACTGATCATGCACTGATCACGTGGCTATCATGCACTGATCACGTGGCTGATCATGCACTGATCACGTGCCTGATCATGCACTGATCATGCACTGATCACGTGGCTGATCATGCACTGATCACGTGGCTACCATGCACTGATCACGTGACTGATCATGCACTGATCACGTGGCTGATCATGCACTGATCACGTGACTGATCATGCACTGATCACGTGACTGATCATGCACTGATCACGTGGCTATCATGCACTGATCACGTGGCTGATCATGCAATGATCACGTAGCTACCATGTACTGATCACGTGACTGATCATGCACTGATCACGTAATTGATCATGCACTGATCACGTGGCTGATCATGCACTGATCACGTGACTGATCATGCACTGATCACGTGACTGATCATGCACTGATCACGTGGCTATCATGCACTGATCACGTGGCTGATCATGCACTGATCACGTGGCTGATCATGCACTGATCACGTGACTGATCATGCACTGATCACGTGGCTATCATGCACTGATCACGTGGCTATCATGCACTGATCACGGGCTGTCATGCACTGATCACGTGACTGATCATGCACTGATCACGTGGTATCATGCACTGATCACGTGACTGATCATGCACTGATCACGTGACTGATCATGCACTGATCACGTGGCTGATCATGCACTGATCACGTGGCTGATCATGCACTGATCACGTGGCTATCATGCACTGATCACGTGGCTGATCATGCACTGATCACGTACATGCACTGATCACGTGACTGATCATGCACTGATCACGTAATTGATCATGCACTGATCACGTGACTGATCATGCACTGATCACGTGACTGATCATGCACTGATCACGTGGCTATCATGCACTGATCACGTGGCTGATCATGCACTGATCACGTAGCTACCATGCACTGATCACGTGACTGATCATGCACTGATCACGTAACTGATCATGCACTGATCACGTGGCTGATCATGCACTGATCACGTGACTGATCATGCACTGATCACGTGACTGATCATGCACTGATCACGTGGCTATCATGCACTGATCACGTGGCTGATCATGCACTGATCACGTGACTGATCATGCACTGATCACGTGACTGATCATGCACTGATCACGTGGCTATCATGCACTGATCACGTGGCTGATCATGCACTGATCACGTGACTGATCATGCACTGATCACGTGGCTGATCATGCACTGATCACGTAACTGATCATGCACTGATCACGTGGATATCATGCACTGATCACGTGGCTGATCATGCACTGATCACGTGGCTATCATGCACTGATCACGTGGCTGATCATGCACTGATCACGCAGCTACCATGTACTGATCACATGACTGATCATGCACTGATCACGTGGCTTATCATGCACTGATCATGTGACTGATCATGCGCTGATCATGTTTGGTATCATACACTGATCATGTGCCTCTGGAGGCAATGAACAAAGAGCTGAGTAGGCACGAATCAGTCAGCAGGCTATAATCATGGAACTCAGCTCTGAGGAATCATGCTGCTCAGCTGGCAATAATCAAGCAGATGAGCAGGCAGGAATTACGCAGCACAGCTGGCAATTGTCAAGCAGATGACAGGCAGGAATCGTGCAGCTCAGCTGGCAATTGTCAAGCAGATGAGCAGACAATAATCACGCAGCTCAGCAGGCCCTGATCACGTGACTGAGCATGCACTGTTCACGTGGCTGATCATACACTGATCACGTGACTGATCATGCACTGATCACGTGGCTATCATGCACTGATCACGTGGCTGATCATGCACTGATCACGTGGCTGTCATGCACTGATCACGTGGCTGATCATGCACTGATCACGTGGCTGATCATGCACTGATCACGTGGCTATCATGCACTGATCACGTGGCTGATCATGCACTGATCACGGGACTGATCATGCACTGATCACGTGGCTGATCATGCACTGATACATGACTGATCATGCACTGATCACGTGGCTGATCATGCACTGATCACGTGACTGATCATGCACTGATCACGTGACTGATCATGCACTGATCACGTGGCTGATCATACACTGATCACGTGACTGATCATGCACTGATCACGTGGCTATCATGCACTCTCACGTGGCTGATCATGCAATGATCACGTAGCTATCATGCACTGATCACGTGACTGATCATGCACTGATCACGTAAATGATCATGCACTGATCACGTGACTGATCATGCACTGATCACGTGACTGATCATGCACTGATCACGTGGCTATCATGCACTGATCACGTGGCTGATCATGCACTGATCACGTAGCTACCATGTACTGATCACGTGACTGATCATGCACTGATCACGTAATTGATCATGCACTGATCACGTGGCTGATCATGCACTGATCACGTGGCTGATCACACACGTATCACGTGACTGATCATGCACTGATCACGTGGCTATCATGCACTGATCACGTGGCTATCATGCACTGATCACGTGGATATCATGCACTGATCACGTGGCTGATCACACACGTATCACGTGACTGATCATGCACTGATCACGTGGCTATCATGCACTGATCACGTGGCTGATCATGCACTGATCACGCAGCTACCATGCACTGATCACGTGACTGATCATGCACTGATCACGTAATTGATCATGCACTGATCACGTGGCTGATCATGCACTGATCACGTGACTGATCATGCACTGATCACGTGACTGATCATGCACTGATCACGTGGCTATCATGCACTGATCACGTGGCTGATCATGCACTGATCACGTAGCTATCATGCACTGATCACGTGAATGATCATGCACTGATCACGTGACTGATCATGCACTGATCACGTGGCTATCATGCACTGATCACGTGACTGATCATGCACTGATCACGTCTGATCATGCACTGATCACGTGACTGATCATGCACTGATCACGTGGCTGATCATGCACTGATCACGTGACTGATCATGCACTGATCACGTGGCTGATCATGCACTGATCACGTGGCTATCATGCACTGATCACGTGGCTGATCATGCACTGATCACGTGACTGATCATGCACTGATCACGTGGCTGATCATGCACTGATCACGTGACTGATCATGCACTGATCACGTGGCTATCATGCACTGATCACGTGGCTATCATGCACTGATCACGTGGCTGATCATGCACTGATCACGTGACTGATCATGCACTGATCACGTGGCTGATCATGCACTGATCACGTGGCTGATCACACATGATCACGTGACTGATCATGCACTGATCACGTGACTGATCATGCACTGATCACGTGGCTATCATGCACTGATCACGTGGCTGATCATGCACTGATCACGTGACTGATCATGCACTGATCACGTGACTGATCATGCACTGATCACGTGACTGATCATGCACTGATCACGTGACTGATCATGCACTGATCACGTGGCTATCATGCACTGATCACGTGGCTGATCATGCACTGATCACGTGACTGATCATGCACTGATCACGTGACTGATCATGCACTGATCACGTGCTGATCATGCACTGATCACGTGGCTATCATGCACTGATCACGTGGCTATCATGCACTGATCACGTGGCTGATCACACGTATCACGTGACTGATCATGCACTGATCACGTGGCTATCATGCACTGATCACGTGGCTGATCATGCACTGATCACGTGCTATCATGCACTGATCACGTGACTGATCATGCACTGATCACTGATTGATCATGCACTGATCACGTGGCTGATCATGCACTGATACCGTGACTGAGCATGGACTGATCACATGACTATCATGTAGTGATCACGTGACTTAATGGCGCTGATCATGTGACTGATCATGCGCTGATCATGTTTGCTATCATACACTGATCATGTGCCTCTGGAGGCAATAAACAAAGAGCTGAGTAGGCACGAATCAAACAGTCAGCAGGCAATAATCATGGAACTCAGGTGTGAGGAATCATGCTGCTCAGCTGGCAATAATCAAGCAGCTGAGCAGGCAGGAATTACGCAGCACAGCTGGCAATTGTCAAGCAGATGACAGGCAGGAATCGTGCAGCTCAGCTGGCAATTGTCAAGCAGATGAGCAGACAGTAATCACGCAGCTCAGCAGGCCCTGATCACGTGACTGAGCATGCACTGTTCACGTGGCTGATCATACACTGATCACGTGATGATCATGCACTGATCACGTGGATATCATGCACTGATCACGTGGCTGATCATACACTGTTCACGTGTCTGACCATGCACTGATCACGTGGCTGATCATACACTGCTCACGTAACTGATCATGCACTGATCACGTGGCTATCATGCACTGATCACGTGGCTGATCATGCACTGATCACGTGGCTGATCACACACCTGTCACGTGACATATCATGCACTGATCGCGTGGCACTCATGCACTGATCACGTGGCTGATCATACTCTGCTCACGTAACTCATGCACACATCACGTGGCTATCATGCACTGCTCACGTGGCTGTCATGGAATGATCACGTAGCAATCATATACTGGTCACGTGACTGATCATGCACTGATCACGTAAATGATCATGCACTGATCACGTGACTGATCATGCACTGATCACGTGACTGATCATGCACTGATCACGTGGCTATCATGCACTGCTCACGTGGCTGATCATGCAACGATCACGTAGCAACCATGTACTGGTCACGTGACTGATCATGCACTGATCACGTAATTGATCATGCACTGATCACGTGGCTATCATGCACTGATCACGTGGCTGATCACACACGTATCACGTGACTGATCATGCACTGATCACGTGGCTATCATGCACTGATCACGTGGCTATCATGCACTGATCACGTGGCTGATCATGCACTGATCACGTACTGATCATGCACTGATCACGTGACTGATCATGCACTGATCACGTAATTGATCATGCACTGATCACGTGGCTGATCATGCACTGATCACGTGGCTGATCACACATGATCACGTGACTGATCATGCACTGATCACGTGGCTATCATGCACTGATCACGTGGCTGATCATGCACTGATCACGTGGATATCATGCACTGATCACGTGGCTGATCACACACTATCACATGACTGATCATGCACTGATCACGTGGCTGATCATGCACTGATCACGTGGCTATCATGCACTGATCACGTGGCTGATCATGCACTGATCACGTAGCTACCATGCACTGATCACGTGACTGATCATGCACTGATCACGTAATTGATCATGCACTGATCACGTGGCTGATCATGCACTGATCACGTGGCTGATCATGCACTGATCACGTGACTGATCATGCACTGATCACGTGACTGATCATGCACTGATCACGTGGCTATCATGCACTGATCACGTGGCTGATCATGCACTGATCACGTGACTGATCATGCACTGATCACGTGGCTGATCATGCACTGATCACGTGACTGATCATGCACTGATCACGTGACTGATCATGCACTGATCACGTGGCTATCATGCACTGATCACGTGGCTGATCATGCATGATCACGTAGCTATCATGCACTGATCACGTGACTGATCATGCACTGATCACGTAACTGATCATGCACTGATCACGTGACTGATCATGCACTGATCACGTGGCTATCATGCACTGATCACTTGGCTGACATGCACTGATCACGTGACTGATCATGCACTGATCACGTGGCTGATCATGCACTGATCACGTGACTGATCATGCACTGATCACGTGACTGATCATGCACTGATCACGTGGCTATCATGCACTGCTCACGTGGCTGATCATGCCATGATCACGCAGCTACCATGTACTGGTCACATGACTGATCATGCACTGATCACGTGACTGATCATGCAGTGATCACGTGGCTATCATGCACTACTCACGTGGCTGATCATGCAATGATCATGTAGCTACCATGTACAGGTCACGTGAATGATCATACACCCATCAGGTGACTGATCATGCACTGATCACGTGGCTATCATGCACTGATCACGAGACTGATCATGCACTGATCACGTCTATATCATGCACTGATCACATGACTGCCCATGCACTGATCACGTGGATGATCATACACTAATCATGTGACAGATCATGCACTGATCACGTGGCTGATCATGCACTGATACCGTGACTGAGCATGGACTGATCACATGACTATCATGTAGTGATCACGTGACTTAATGGCGCTGATCATGTGACTGATCATGCGCTGATCATGTTTGCTATCATACACTGATCATGTGCCTCTGGAGGCAATAAACAAAGAGCTGAGTAGGCACGAATCAAACAGTCAGCAGGCAATAATCATGGAACTCAGCTGTGAGGAATCATGCTGCTCAGCTGGCAATAATCAAGCAGCTGAGCAGGCAGGAATTACGCAGCACAGCTGGCAATTGTCAAGCAGATGACAGGCAGGAATCGTGCAGCTCAGCTGGCAATTGTCAAGCAGATGAGCAGACAGTAATCACGCAGCTCAGCAGGCCCTGATCACGTGACTGAGCATGCACTGTTCACGTGGCTGATCATACACTGATCACGTGATGATCATGCACTGATCACTTGGATATCATGCACTGATCACGTGGCTGATCATACACTGTTCACGTGTCTGACCATGCACTGATCACGTGGCTGATCATACACTGCTCACGTAACTGATCATGCACTGATCACGTGGCTATCATGCACTGATCACGTGGCTGAACATGCACTGTTCACGTGGCTGATCACACACCTGTCACGTGACATATCATGCACTGATCACGTGGCACTCATGCACTGATCACGTGGCTGATCATACTCTGCTCACGTAACTGATCATGCACACATCACGTGGCTATCATGCACTGCTCACGTGGCTCGTCATGGAATGATCACGTAGCTACCATATACTGGTCACGTGACTGATCATGCACTGATCACGTAAATGATCATGCACTGTTCACGTGACTGATCATGTACTGATCACGTGACTGATCATGCACTGATCACGTGGCTATCATGCACTGCTCACGTGGCTGATCATGCAACGATCACGTAGCAACCATGTACTGGTCACGTGACTGATCATGCACTGATCACGTAATTGATCCTGCACTGATCACGTGGCTCATCATGCACTGATCACGTGGCTGATCACACAAGTATCACGTGACTGATCATGCACTGATCACGTGGCTATCATGCACTGATCACGTGGCTATCATGCACTGATCACGTGATGATCATGCACTGATCACGTGGCTGATCATGCACTGATCACGTAACTGATCATGCACTGATCACGTGGCTATCATGCACTGATCACGTGGCTGATCATGCAATGATCACGTAGCTACCATGTACTGGTCACGTGACTGATCATGCACTGATCACGTAATGATCATGCACTGATCACGTGGCTGATCATGCACTGATCACGTGGCTGATCATGCACTGATCACGTGACTGATCATGCACTGATCACGTGCTATCATGCACTGATCACGTGGCTATCATGCACTGATCACGTGGCTGATCATGCACTGATCACGTGACTGATCATGCACTGATCACGTGGCTGATCATGCACTGATCACGTGGCTATCATGCACTGATCACGTGGCTGATCATGCACTGATCACGTAGCTATCATGTACTGATCACGTGACTGATCATGCACTGATCACGTGACTGATCATGCACTGATCACGTGGCTGATCATGCACTGATCACGTGGCTACCATGCACTGATCACGTGGCTGATCATGCAATGATCACAGAGCTATCATGCACTGATCACGTGACTGATCATGCACTGATCACGTGGCTGATCATGCACTGATCACGTGACTGATCATGCACTGATCACGTGACTGATCATGCACTGATCACGTGGCTATCATGCACTGATCACGTGGCTGATCATGCACTGATCACGCAGCTATCATGCACTGATCACGTGACTGATCATGCACTGATCACGTAACTGATCATGCACTGATCACGTGGCTGATCATGCACTGATCACGTGACTGATCATGCACTGATCACGTGACTGATCATGCACTGATCACGTGACTGATCATGCACTGATCACGTGGCTGATCATGCACTGATCACGTGACTGATCATGCACTGATCACGTGGCTATCATGCACTGATCACGTGGCTGATCATGCACTGATCACGTGGCTGATCATGCACTGATCACGTGGCTGATCATGCACTGATCACGTGACTGATCATGCACTGATCACGTGGCTGATCATGCACTGATCACGTGGCTGATCATGCACTGATCACGTAGCTACCATGCACTGGTCACGTGACTGATCATGCACTGATCACGTGACTGATCATGCACTGATCACGTGGCTGATCATGCACTGATCACGTGACTGATCATGCACTGATCACGTGGCTATCATGCACTGATCACGTGGCTGATCATGCACTGATCACGTAGCTACCATGTACTGGTCACGTGACTGATCATGCACTGATCACGTAATTGATCATGCACTGATCACGTGGCTTATCATGCACTGATCATGTGACTGATCATGTGCTGATCAGGTTTGGTGTCATACACTGATCATGTGCATCTGGAGGCAATGAACAAAGAGCTGAGTAGGCACGAATCAGTCAGCAGGCTATAATCATGGAACTCAGCTGTGAGAAATCATGCTGCTCAGCTGGCAATAATCAAGCAGATGAGCAGGCAGGAATTATGCAGCACAGGTGGCAATTGTCAAGCAGATGACAGGAAGGAATCGTACAGCTCAGCTGGCAATTGTCAAGCAGATGAGCAGACAGTAATCACGCAGCTCAGCACGCCCTGATCACGTGACTGAGCATGCACTGTTCACGTGGCTGATCATACACTGATCACGTGACTGATCATGCACTGATCACGTGGCTATCATGCACTGATCACGTGACTGATCATGCACTGATCACGTGGCTGTCATGCACTGATCACGTGGCTATCATGCACTGATCACGTGGCTGATCATGCACTGATCACGTGACTGATCATGCACTGATCACGTGGCTATCATGCACTGATCACGTGGCTGATCATGCACTGATCACGGACTGATCATGCACTGATCACGTGCTATCATGCACTGATACATGACTGATCATGCACTGATCACGTGGCTGATCATGCACTGATCACGTGACTGATCATGCACTGATCACGTGACTGATCATGCACTGATCACGTGGCTGATCATGCACTGATCACGTGGCTATCATGCACTGATCACGTGGCTGATCATGCACTGATCACGTAGCTACCATGCACTGGTCACGTGACTGATCATGCACTGATCACGTAATTGATCATGCACTGATCACGTGGCTGATCATGCACTGATCACGTGGCTGATCATGCACTGATCACGTGACTGATCATGCACTGATCACGTGATGATCATGCACTGATCACGTGGCTATCATGCACTGATCACGTGGCTGATCATGCACTGATCACGTGGCTGATCATGCACTGATCACGTGGCTGATCATGCACTGATCACGTGACTGATCATGCACTGATCACGTGACTGATCATGCACTGATCACGTGGCTATCATGCACTGATCACGTGGCTGATCATGCACTGATCACGTGACTGATCATGCACTGATCACGTGACTGATCATGCACTGATCACGTGGCTGATCATGCACTGATCACGTGGCTGATCATGCACTGATCACGTGGCTGATCATGCATGATCACGTGACTGATCATGCACTGATCACGTGGCTGATCATGCACTGATCACGTGGCTATCATGCACTGATCACGTGGCTGATCATGCACTGATCACGTAGCTATCATGTACTGATCACGTGACTGATCATGCACTGATCACGTGATTGATCATGCACTGATCACGTGGCTGATCATGCACTGATCACGTGGCTGATCACACTGATCACGTGACTGATCATGCACTGATCACGTGACTGATCATGCACTGATCACGTGGCTATCATGCACTGATCACGTGGCTATCATGCACTGATCACGTGGCTGATCATGCACTATCACGTGACTGATCATGCACTGATCACGTGGCTATCATGCACTGATCACGTGGCTATCATGCACTGATCACGTGGCTGATCATGCACTGATCACGTAGCTACCATGCACTGATCACGTGACTGATCATGCACTGATCACGTAACTGATCATGCACTGATCACGTGACTGATCATGCACTGATCACGTGACTGATCATGCACTGATCACGTGACTGATCATGCACTGATCACGTGGCTATCATGCACTGATCACGTGGCTGATCATGCACTGATCACGTAGCTACCATGCACTGATCACGTGACTGATCATGCACTGATCACGTGACTGATCATGCACTGATCACGTGGCTTATCATGCACTGATCATGTGACTGATCATGCACTGATCATGTTTGGTGTCATACACTGATCATGTGCCTCTGGAGGCAATGAACATAGAGCTGAGTAGGCACGAATCAGTCAGCAGGCTATAATCATGGAACTCACCTCTGAGAAATCATGCTGCACAGCTGGCAATAATCAAGTAGATGAGCAGGCAGGAATTACGCAGCATAGCTGGCAATTGTCAAGCAGATGATCAGACAGTAATCACGCAGCTCAGCATGCACTGATCACGTGACTGAGCATGCACTGATCACGTGGCTGATCATGCACTGATCACGTGACTGATCATGCACTGATCACGTGACTGATCATGCACTGATCACGTGGCTGATCATGCACTGATCACGTGACTGATCATGCACTGATCACGTGGCTGATCATGCACTGATCACGTGGCTATCATGCACTGATCACGTGGCTGATCATGCATGATCACGTAGCTATCATGCACTGATCACGTGACTGATCATGCACTGATCACGTGGCTGATCATGCACTGATCACGTGACTGATCATGCACTGATCACGTGACTGATCATGCACTGATCACGTGGCTATCATGCACTGATCACGTGGCTGATCATGCACTGATCACGTGCCTGATCATGCACTGATCACGTGACTGATCATGCACTGATCACGTGACTGATCATGCACTGATCACGTGGCTATCATGCACTACTCACGTGGCTGATCATGCAATGATCACGTAGCTACCATGTACTGGTCACGTGACTGATCATGCACTGATCAGTGACTGATCATGCACTGATCACGTGGCTGATCATGCACTGATCACGTGACTGATCATGCACTGATCACGTGACTGATCATGCACTGATCACGTGGCTATCATGCACTGATCACGTGGCTGATCATGCACTGATCACGTGGCTGATCATGCACTGATCCGTGACTGAGCATGGACTGATCACATGACTATCATGCACTGATCACGTGACTTAATGGCACTGATCATGTGACTGATCATGCACTGATCATGTTTGCTATCATACACTGATCATGTGCCTCTGGAGGCAATAAACAAAGAGCTGAGTAGGCACGAATCAAACAGTCAGCAGGCAATAATCATGGAACTCAGGTGTGAGGAATCATGCTGCTCAGCTGGCAATAATCAAGCAGCTGAGCAGGCAGGAATTATGCAGCACAGCTGGCAATTGTCAAGCAGATGACAGGCAGGAATCATGCAGCTCAGCTGGCAATTGTCAAGCAGATGAGCAGACAGTAATCACGCAGCTCAACAGGCCCTGATCACGTGACTGATCATGCACTGATCACGTGGCTGATCATGCACTGATCACGTGATGATCATGCACTGATCACGTGCTGATCATGCACTGATCACGTGGCTATCATGCACTGATCACGTGGCTGATCATGCACTGATCACGTGACTGATCATGCACTGATCACGTGGCTATCATGCACTACTCACGTGGCTGATCATGCAATGATCATGTAGCTACCATGTACTGGTCACGTGACTGATCATACACCCATCAGGTGACTGATCATGCACTGATCACGTGGCTGATCATGCACTGATCACGTGACTGATCATGCACTGATCACGTGACTAATCATGCACTGATCACATGGCTATCATGCACTGATCACGTGGCTGATCATGCACTGATCACGTGGCTGATCATGCACTGATACCGTGACTGAGCATGGACTGATCACATGACTATCATGTAGTGATCACGTGACTTAATGGCGCTGATCATGTGACTGATCATGCGCTGATCATGTTTGCTATCATACACTGATCATGTGCCTCTGGAGGCAATAAAAAAGAGCTGAGTAGGCACGAATCAAACAGTCAGCAGGCAATAATCATGGAACTCAGGTGTGAGGAATCATGCTGCTCAGCTGGCAATAATCAAGCAGCTGAGCAGGCAGGAATTACGCAGCACAGCTGGCAATTGTCAAGCAGATGACAGGCAGGAATCGTGCAGCTCAGCTGGCAATTGTCAAGCAGATGAGCAGACAGTAATCACGCAGCTCAGCAGGCCCTGATCACGTGACTGAGCATGCACTGTTCACGTGGCTGATCATACACTGATCACGTGATTGATCATGCACTGATCACTTGGATATCATGCACTGATCACGTGGCTGATCATACACTGTTCACGTGTCTGACCATGCACTGATCACGTGGCTGATCATACACTGCTCACGTAACTGATCATGCACTGATCACGTGGCTATCATGCACTGAATACGTGGATGAACATGCACTGATCACGTGGCTGATCACACACTGTCACGTGACATATCATGCACTGATCACGTGGCACTCATGCACTGATCACGTGGCTGATCATACTCTGCTCACGTAACAGATCATGCACACATCACGTGTCTATCATGCACTGCTCACGTGGCTGTCATGGAATGATCACGTAGCTACCATATACTGGTCACGTGACTGATCATGCACTGATCACGTAAATGATCATGCACTGATCACGTGACTGATCATGCACTGATCACGTGACTGATCATGCACTGATCACGTGGCTGATCATGCACTGATCACGTGGCTGATCATGCACTGATCACGTGACTGATCATGCACTGATCACGTGGCTGATCATGCACTGATCACGTGACTGATCATGCACTGATCACGTGACTGATCATGCACTGATCACGTGGCTATCATGCACTGATCACGTGGCTGATCATGCACTGATCACGTGACTGATCATGCACTGATCACGTGACTGATCATGCACTGATCACGTGACTGATCATGCACTGATCACGTGGCTATCATGCACTGATCACGTGGCTATCATGCACTGATCACGTGGCTGATCACACACTGATCACGTGACTGATCATGCACTGATCACGTGGCTATCATGCACTGATCACGTGGCTGATCATGCACTGATCACGCAGCTACCATGCACTGGTCACGTGACTGATCATGCACTGATCACGTAATTGATCATGCACTGATCACGTGGCTGATCATGCACTGATCATGTGACTGATCATGTGCTGATCATGTTTGGTGTCATACACTGATCATGTGCCTCTGGAGGCAATGAACATAGAGCTGAGTAGGCAGGAATCAGTCAGCAGGCTATAATCATGGAACTCAGCTCTGAGAAATCATGCTGCTCAGCTGGCAATAATCAAGTAGATGAGCAGGCAGGAATTACACAGCACAGGTGGCAATTGTCAAGCAGATGACAGGCAGGAATCGTGCAGCTCAGCTGGCAATTGTCAAGCAGATGAGCAGACAGTAATCACGCAGCTCAGCAGGCCCTGATCACGTGACTGAGCATGCACTGATCACGTGGCTGATCACACACTGATCACGTGACTGATCATGCACTGATCACGTGACTGATCATGCACTGATCACGTGGCTGATCATGCACTGATCACGTGGCTGATCATGCACTGATCACGGGACTGATCATGCACTGATCACGGGCTATCATGCACTGATACATGACTGACATGCACTGATCACGTGGCTGATCATGCACTGATCACGTGACTGATCATGCACTGATCACGTGGCTATCATGCACTACTCACGTGGCTGATCATGCAATGATCATGTAGCTACCATGTACTGGTCACGTGACTGATCATACACCCATCAGGTGACTGATCATGCACTGATCACGTGGCTGATCATGCACTGATCACGTGACTGATCATGCACTGATCACGTGACTGATCATGCACTGATCACGTGGCTATCATGCACTGATCACGTGGCTGATCATGCACTGATCACGTGGCTGATCATGCACTGATACCGTGACTGAGCATGGACTGATCACATGACTATCATGTAGTGATCACGTGACTTAATGGCGCTGATCATGTGACTGATCATGCGCTGATCATGTTTGCTATCATACACTGATCATGTGCCTCTGGAGGCAATAAACAAAGAGCTGAGTAGGCACGAATCAAACAGTCAGCAGGCAATAATCATGGAACTCAGGTGTGAGGAATCATGCTGCTCAGCTGGCAATAATCAAGCAGCTGAGCAGGCAGGAATTACGCAGCACAGCTGGCAATTGTCAAGCAGATGACAGGCAGGAATCGTGCAGCTCAGCTGGCAATTGTCAAGCAGATGAGCAGACAGTAATCACGCAGCTCAGCAGGCCCTGATCACGTGACTGAGCATGCACTGTTCACGTGGCTGATCATACACTGATCACGTGATGATCATGCACTGATCACTTGGATATCATGCACTGATCACGTGGCTGATCATACACTGTTCACGTGTCTGACCATGCACTGATCACGTGGCTGATCATACACTGCTCACGTAACTGATCATGCACTGATCACGTGGCTATCATGCACTGATCACGTGGCTGAACATGCACTGATCACGTGGCTGATCACACACTGTCACGTGACATATCATGCACTGATCACGTGGCACTCATGCACTGATCACGTGGCTGATCATACTCTGATCACGTAACTCATGCACACATCACGTGGCTATCATGCACTGCTCACGTGGCTGTCATGGAATGATCACGTAGCTACCATATACTGGTCACGTGACTGATCATGCACTGATCACGTAAATGATCATGCACTGATCACGTGACTGATCATGCACTGATCACGTGACTGATCATGCACTGATCACGTGGCTATCATGCACTGATCACGTGGCTGATCATGCAACGCTCACGTAGCAACCATGTACTGGTCACGTGACTGATCATGCACTGATCACGTAATTGATCATGCACTGATCACGTGGCTCATCATGCACTGATCACGTGGCTGATCACACATGTATCACGTGACTGATCATGCACTGATCACGTGGCTATCATGCACTGATCACGTGGCTGTCATGCACTGATCACGTGGATATCATGCACTGATCACGTGGCTGATCACACACGTATCACGTGACTGATCATGCACTGATCACGTGGCTATCATGCACTGATCACGTGGCTATCATGCACTGATCACGTGGCTGATCATGCAATGATCACGTAGCTACCATGTACTGATCACGTGACTGATCATGCACTGATCACGTAATTGATCATGCACTGATCACGTGGCTGATCATGCACTGATCACGTGGCTGATCATGCACTGATCACGTGACTGATCATGCACTGATCACGTGACTGATCATGCACTGATCACGTGGCTATCATGCACTGATCACGTGGCTGATCATGCACTGATCACGTGACTGATCATGCACTGATCACGTGGCTGATCATGCACTGATCACGTGACTGATCATGCACTGATCACGTGGCTGATCATGCACTGATCACGTGGCTGATCATGCACTGATCACGTGACTGATCATGCACTGATCACGTGACTGATCATGCACTGATCACGTGGCTATCATGCACTGATCACGTGGCTGATCATGCACTGATCACGTGGCTGATCATGCACTGATCACGTGACTGATCATGCACTGATCACGTGGCTGATCATGCACTGATCACGTGACTGATCATGCACTGATCACGTGACTGATCATGCACTGATCACGTGGCTATCATGCACTGATCACGTGGCTGACATGCACTGATCACGTGCCTGATCATGCACTGATCACGTGGCTGATCATGCACTGATCACGTGACTGATCATGCACTGATCACGTGTCTGATCATGCACTGATCACGTGGCTATCATGCACTGCTCACGTGGCTGATCATGCCATGATCACTGCTACCATGTACTGGTCACATGACTGATCATGCACTGATCACGTGACTGATCATGCAGTGATCACGTGGCTATCATGCACTACTCACGTGGCTGATCATGCAATGATCATGTAGCTACCATGTACAGGTCACGTGAATGATCATACACCCATCAGGTGACTGATCATGCACTGATCACGTGGCTATCATGCACTGATCACGAGACTGATCATGCACTGATCACGTCTATATCATGCACTGATCACATGACTGCCCATGCACTGATCACGTGGATGATCATACACTAATCATGTGACAGATCATGCACTGATCACGTGGCTGATCATGCACTGATACCGTGACTGAGCATGGACTGATCACATGACTATCATGTAGTGATCACGTGACTTAATGGCGCTGATCATGTGACTGATCATGCGCTGATCATGTTTGCTATCATACACTGATCATGTGCCTCTGGAGGCAATAAACAAAGAGCTGAGTAGGCACGAATCAAACAGTCAGCAGGCAATAATCATGGAACTCAGGTGTGAGGAATCATGCTGCTCAGCTGGCAATAATCAAGCAGCTGAGCAGGCAGGAATTACGCAGCACAGCTGGCAATTGTCAAGCAGATGACAGGCAGGAATCGTGCAGCTCAGCTGGCAATTGTCAAGCAGATGAGCAGACAGTAATCACGCAGCTCAGCAGGCCCAGATCACGTGACTGAGCATGCACTGTTCACGTGGCTGATCATACACTGATCACGTGATGATCATGCACTGATCACTTGGATATCATGCACTGATCACGTGGCTGATCATACACTGTTCACGTGTCTGACCATGCACTGATCACGTGGCTGATCATACACTGCTCACGTAACTGATCATGCACTGATCACGTGGCTATCATGCACTGATCACGTGGCTGAACATGCACTGTTCACGTGGCTGATCACACACCTGTCACGTGACATATCATGCACTGATCACGTGGCACTCATGCACTGATCACGTGGCTGATCATACTCTGCTCACGTAACTCATGCACACATCACGTGGCTATCATGCACTGCTCACGTGGCTCGTCATGGAATGATCACGTAGCTACCATATACTGGTCACGTGACTGATCATGCACAGATCACGTAAATGATCATGCACTGTTCACGTGACTGATCATGTACTGATCACGTGACTGATCATGCACTGATCACGTGGCTATCATGCTCTGCTCACGTGGCTGATCATGCAACGATCACGTAGCAACCATGTACTGGTCACGTGACTGATCATGCACTGATCACGTGGCTGATCATGCACTGATCACGTGGCTGATCATGCACTGATCACGTGGCTATCATGCACTGATCACGTGGCTGATCACACACGATCACATGGCTGATCATGCACTGATCACGTGGCTATCATGCACTGATCACGTGGCTATCATGCACTGATCACGTGGCTGATCATGCAATGATCACGTAGCTACCATGTACTGGTCACGTGACTGATCATGCACTGATCACGTAATTGATCATGCACTGATCACGTGGCTGATCATGCACTGATCACGTGGCTGATCATGCACTGATCACGTAACTGATCATGCACTGATCACGTGACTGATCATGCACTGATCACGTGGCTATCATGCACTGATCACGTGGCTGATCATACACTGATCACGTGCCTGATCATGCACTGATCACGTGGCTGATCATGCACTGATCACGTGACTGATCATGCACTGATCACGTGTCTGATCATGCACTGATCACGTGGCTATCATGCACTGCTCACGTGGCTGATCATGCCATGATCACGCAGCTACCATGTACTGGTCACATGACTGATCATGCACTGATCACGTGACTGATCATGCACTGATCACGTGGCTATCATGCACTACTCACGTGGCTGATCATGCAATGATCATGTAGCTACCATGTACAGGTCACGTGAATGATCATACACCCATCAGGTGACTGATCATGCACTGATCACGTGGCTATCATGCACTGATCACGAGACTGATCATGCACTGATCACGTCTATATCATGCACTGATCACATGACTGCCATGCACTGATCACGTGGATGATCATACACTAATCTTGTGACAGATCATGCACTGATCACGTGGCTGATCATGCACTGATACCGTGACTGAGCATGGACTGATCACATGACTATCATGTAGTGATCACGTGACTTAATGGCGCTGATCATGTGACTGATCATGCGCTGATCATGTTTGCTATCATACACTGATCATGTGCCTCTGGAGGCAATAAACAAAGAGCTGAGTAGGCACGAATCAAACAGTCAGCAGGCAATAATCATGGAACTCAGCTGTGAGGAATCATGCTGCTCAGCTGGCAATAATCAAGCAGCTGAGCAGGCAGGAATTACGCAGCACAGCTGGCAATTGTCAAGCAGATGACAGGCAGGAATCGTGCAGCTCAGCTGGCAATTGTCAAGCAGATGAGCAGACAGTAATCACGCAGCTCAGCAGGCCCTGATCACGTGACTGAGCATGCACTGTTCACGTGGCTGATCATACACTGATCACGTGATGATCATGCACTGATCACGTGGCTGATCATGCACTGATCACGTGGCTGATCATGCACTGATCACGTGGCTGATCATGCACTGATCACGTGGCTGATCATGCACTGATCACGTGATCATGCACTGATCACGTGGCTGATCATGCACTGATCACGTGGCTGATCATCACACCTGTCACGTGACATATCATGCACTGATCACGTGGCACTCATGCACTGATCACGTGGCTGATCATACACTGATCACGTAACTCATGCACTGATCACGTGGCTATCATGCACTGCTCACGTGGCTGTCATGGAATGATCACGTAGCTACCATATACTGGTCACGTGACTGATCATGCACTGATCACGTAAATGATCATGCACTGATCACGTGACTGATCATGCACTGATCACGTGACTGATCATGCACTGATCACGTGGCTATCATGCACTGATCACGTGGCTGATCACACATGATCACGTGACTGATCATGCACTGATCACGTGGCTGATCATGCACTGATCACGTGGCTGATCATGCACTGATCACGTGGCTATCATGCACTGATCACGTGGCTGATCACACACGTATCACGTGACTGATCATGCACTGATCACGTGGCTATCATGCACTGATCACGTGGCTATCATGCACTGATCACGTGGCTGATCATGCACTGATCACGTAGCTATCATGTACTGATCACGTGACTGATCATGCACTGATCACGTGGCTGATCATGCACTGATCACGTGGCTGATCATGCACTGATCACGTGGCTGATCATGCACTGATCACGTGACTGATCATGCACTGATCACGTGACTGATCATGCACTGATCACGTGGCTATCATGCACTGATCACGTGGCTGATCATGCACTGATCACGTGACTGATCATGCACTGATCACGTGGCTGATCATGCACTGATCACGTGGCTATCATGCACTGATCACGTGGCTGATCATGCATGATCACAGCTACCATGCACTGTCACGTGACTGATCATGCACTGATCACGTGACTGATCATGCACTGATCACGTGGCTATCATGCACTGATCACGTGGCTGATCATGCACTGATCACGTAGCTACCATGCACTGGTCACGTGACTGATCATGCACTGATCACGTGACTGATCATGCACTGATCACGTGGCTATCATGCACTGATCACGTGACTGATCATGCACTGATCACGTGGCTATCATGCACTGATCACGTGGCTGATCATGCACTGATCACGTGACTGATCATGCACTGATCACGTGGCTGATCACACTGATCACGTGACTGATCATGCACTGATCACGTGGCTATCATGCACTGATCACGTGGCTGATCACATGATCACGTGACTGATCATGCACTGATCACGTGGCTATCATGCACTGATCACGTGGCTGATCATGCACTGATCACGTGGCTATCATGCACTGATCACGTGGCTGATCATGCACTGATCACGTGACTGATCATGCACTGATCACGTGGCTGATCATGCACTGATCACGTGGCTATCATGCACTGATCACGTGGCTGATCATGCACTGATCACGTGGCTGATCATGCACTGATCACGTGACTGATCATGCACTGATCACGTGACTGATCATGCACTGATCACGTGGCTATCATGCACTGATCACGTGGCTGATCATGCACTGATCACGTAGCTACCATGTACTGATCACGTGACTGATCATGCACTGATCACGTGACTGATCATGCACTGATCACGTGGCTGATCATGCACTGATCACGTGGCTGATCATGCACTGATCACGTGACTGATCATGCACTGATCACGTGCTATCATGCACTGATCACGTGGCTGATCATGCACTGATCACGTGGCTGATCATGCACTGATCACGAGACTGATCATGCACTGATCACGTCTATATCATGCACTGATCACATGACTGCCCATGCACTGATCACGTGGATGATCATACACTAATCATGTGACAGATCATGCACTGATCACGTGGCTGATCATGCACTGATACCGTGACTGAGCATGGACTGATCACATGACTATCATGTAGTGATCACGTGACTTAATGGCGCTGATCATGTGACTGATCATGCGCTGATCATGTTTGCTATCATACACTGATCATGTGCCTCTGGAGGCAATAAACAAAGAGCTGAGTAGGCACGAATCAAACAGTCAGCAGGCAATAATCATGGAACTCAGCTGTGAGGAATCATGCTGCTCAGCTGGCAATAATCAAGCAGCTGAGCAGGCAGGAATTACGCAGCACAGCTGGCAATTGTCAAGCAGATGACAGGCAGGAATCGTGCAGCTCAGCTGGCAATTGTCAAGCAGATGAGCAGACAGTAATCACGCAGCTCAGCAGGCCCTGATCACGTGACTGAGCATGCACTGTTCACGTGGCTGATCATACACTGATCACGTGATGATCATGCACTGATCACGTGGCTGATCATGCACTGATCACGTGGCTGATCATGCACTGATCACGTGGCTGATCATGCACTGATCACGTGGCTGATCATGCACTGATCACGTGGCTGATCATGCACTGATCACGTGGCTGATCATGCACTGATCACGTGGCTGATCATGCACTGATCACGTGGCTGATCATCACACCTGTCACGTGACATATCATGCACTGATCACGTGGCACTCATGCACTGATCACGTGGCTGATCATACTCTGCTCACGTAACTCATGCACACATCACGTGGCTATCATGCACTGCTCACGTGGCTGATCATGGAATGATCACGTAGCTACCATATACTGGTCACGTGACTGATCATGCACTGATCACGTAAATGATCATGCACTGTTCACGTGACTGATCATGCACTGATCACGTGACTGATCATGCACTGATCACGTGGCTATCATGCACTGATCACGTGGCTGATCATGCATGATCACGTGACTGATCATGCACTGATCACGTGGCTATCATGCACTGATCACGTGGCTGATCATGCACTGATCACGTGGCTATCATGCACTGATCACGTGGCTGATCACACACGTATCACGTGACTGATCATGCACTGATCACGTGGCTATCATGCACTGATCACGTGGCTATCATGCACTGATCACGTGGCTGATCATGCACTGATCACGTAGCTACCATGTACTGATCACGTGACTGATCATGCACTGATCACGTGGCTGATCATGCACTGATCACGTGGCTGATCATGCACTGATCACGTGGCTGATCATGCACTGATCACGTGACTGATCATGCACTGATCACGTGACTGATCATGCACTGATCACGTGGCTATCATGCACTGATCACGTGGCTGATCATGCACTGATCACGTGCCTGATCATGCACTGATCACGTGACTGATCATGCACTGATCACGTGACTGATCATGCAGTGATCACGTGGCTATCATGCACTACTCACGTGGCTGATCATGCAATGATCATGTAGCTACCATGTACAGGTCACGTGAATGATCATACACCCATCAGGTGACTGATCATGCACTGATCACGTGGCTATCATGCACTGATCACGAGACTGATCATGCACTGATCACGTCTATATCATGCACTGATCACATGACTGCCCATGCACTGATCACGTGGATGATCATACACTAATCATGTGACAGATCATGCACTGATCACGTGGCTGATCATGCACTGATACCGTGACTGAGCATGGACTGATCACATGACTATCATGTAGTGATCACGTGACTTAATGGCGCTGATCATGTGACTGATCATGCGCTGATCATGTTTGCTATCATACACTGATCATGTGCCTCTGGAGGCAATAAACAAAGAGCTGAGTAGGCACGAATCAAACAGTCAGCAGGCAATAATCATGGAACTCAGCTGTGAGGAATCATGCTGCTCAGCTGGCAATAATCAAGCAGCTGAGCAGGCAGGAATTACGCAGCACAGCTGGCAATTGTCAAGCAGATGACAGGCAGGAATCGTGCAGCTCAGCTGGCAATTGTCAAGCAGATGAGCAGACAGTAATCACGCAGCTCAGCAGGCCCTGATCACGTGACTGAGCATGCACTGTTCACGTGGCTGATCATACACTGATCACGTGATGATCATGCACTGATCACTTGGATATCATGCACTGATCACGTGGCTGATCATACACTGTTCACGTGTCTGACCATGCACTGATCACGTGGCTGATCATACACTGCTCACGTAACTGATCATGCACTGATCACGTGGCTATCATGCACTGATCACGTGGCTGAACATGCACTGTTCACGTGGCTGATCACACACCTGTCACGTGACATATCATGCACTGATCACGTGGCACTCATGCACTGATCACGTGGCTGATCATACTCTGCTCACGTAACTCATGCACACATCACGTGGCTATCATGCACTGCTCACGTGGCTCGTCATGGAATGATCACGTAGCAACCATATACTGGTCACGTGACTGATCATGCACAGATCACGTAAATGATCATGCACTGTTCACGTGACTGATCATGTACTGATCACGTGACTGATCATGCACTGACCATGTGGCTATCATGCTCTGCTCACGTGGCTGATCATGCATCGATCACGTAGCAACCATGTACTGGTCACGTGACTGATCATGCACTGATCACGTGGCTATCATGCACTGATCACGTGGCTGTCATGCACTGATCACGTGGCTATCATGCACTGATCACGTGGCTGATCATACACGATCACATGACTGATCATGCACTGATCACGTGGCTATCATGCACTGATCACGTGGCTATCATGCACTGATCACGTGGCTGATCATGCAATGATCACGTAGCAACCATATACTGGTCACGTGACTGATCATGCACTGATCACGTAATTGATCATGCACTGATCACGTGGCTGATCATGCACTGATCACGTGGCTGATCATTCACTGATCACATAACTGATCATGCACTGATCACGTGACTGATCATGCACTGATCACGTGGCTATCATGCACTGATCACTTGGCTGACATACACTGATCACGTGCCTGATCATGCACTGATCACGTGGCTGATCATGCACTGATCACGTGACTGATCATGCACTGATCACGTGTCTGATCATGCACTGATCACGTGGCTATCATGCACTGCTCACGTGGCTGATCATGCCATGATCACGCAGCTACCATGTACTGGTCACATGACTGATCATGCACTGATCACGTGACTGATCATGCAGTGATCACGTGGCTATCATGCACTACTCACGTGGCTGATCATGCAATGATCATGTAGCTACCATGTACAGGTCACGTGAATGATCATACACCCATCAGGTGACTGATCATGCACTGATCACGTGGCTATCATGCACTGATCACGAGACTGATCATGCACTGATCACGTCTATATCATGCACTGATCACATGACTGCCCATGCACTGATCACGTGGATGATCATACACTAATCTTGTGACAGATCATGCACTGATCACGTGGCTGATCATGCACTGATACCGTGACTGAGCATGGACTGATCACATGACTATCATGTAGTGATCACGTGACTTAATGGCGCTGATCATGTGACTGATCATGCGCTGATCATGTTTGCTATCATACACTGATCATGTGCCTCTGGAGGCAATAAACAAAGAGCTGAGTAGGCACGAATCAAACAGTCAGCAGGCAATAATCATGGAACTCAGCTGTGAGGAATCATGCTGCTCAGCTGGCAATAATCAAGCAGCTGAGCAGGCAGGAATTACGCAGCACAGCTGGCAATTGTCAAGCAGATGACAGGCAGGAATCGTGCAGCTCAGCTGGCAATTGTCAAGCAGATGAGCAGACAGTAATCACGCAGCTCAGCAGGCCCTGATCACGTGACTGAGCATGCACTGTTCACGTGGCTGATCATACACTGATCACGTGATTGATCATGCACTGATCACTTGGATATCATGCACTGATCACGTGGCTGATCATACACTGTTCACGTGTCTGACCATGCACTGATCACGTGGCTGATCATACACTGCTCACGTAACTGATCATGCACTGATCACGTGGCTATCATGCACTGATCACGTGGCTGAACATGCACTGTTCACGTGGCTGATCACACACCTGTCACGTGACATATCATGCACTGATCACGTGGCACTCATGCACTGATCACGTGGCTGATCATACTCTGCTCACGTAACTCATGCACACATCACGTGGCTATCATGCACTGCTCACGTGGCTCGTCATGGAATGATCACGTAGCAACCATATACTGGTCACGTGACTGATCATGCAAAGATCACGTAAATGATCATGCACTGTTCACGTGACTGATCATGTACTGATCACGTGACTGATCATGCACTGATCACGTGGCTATCATGCTCTGCTCACGTGGCTGATCATGCAACGATCACGTAGCAACCATGTACTGGTCACGTGACTGATCATGCACTGATCACGTAATTGATCCTGCACTGATCACGTGGCTCATCATGCACTGATCACGTGGCTGATCACACACGTATCACGTGACTGATCATGCACTGATCACGTGGCTCTCATGCACTGATCACGTGGCTGTCATGCACTGATCACGTGGATATCATGCACTGATCACGTGGCTGATCACACACGTATCACATGACTGATCATGCACTGATCACGTGGCTATCATGCACTGATCACGTGGCTGATCATGCAATGATCACGTAGCTACCATGTACTGGTCACGTGACTGATCATGCACTGATCACGTAACTGATCATGCACTGATCACGTGGCTGATCATGCACTGATCACGTGGCTGATCACATGATCACGTGACTGATCATGCACTGATCACGTGGCTATCATGCACTGATCACGTGGCTGATCATGCACTGATCACGTGGCTATCATGCACTGATCACGTGGCTGATCATGCACTGATCACGTGACTGATCATGCACTGATCACGTGGCTGATCATGCACTGATCACGTGGCTGATCATGCACTGATCACGTGGCTGATCATGCATGATCACGTGGCTATCATGCACTGATCACGTGACTGATCATGCACTGATCACGTGACTGATCATGCACTGATCACGTGGCTGATCATGCACTGATCACGTGGCTGATCATGCACTGATCACGTGGTGATCATGCACTGATCACGTGGCTGATCATGCACTGATCACGTGGCTGATCATGCACTGATCACGTGACTGATCATGCACTGATCACGTGACTGATCATGCACTGATCACGTGGCTATCATGCACTGATCACGTGACTGATCATGCACTGATCACGTCTATATCATGCACTGATCACATGACTGCCCATGCACTGATCACGTGGATGATCATACACTAATCTTGTGACAGATCATGCACTGATCACGTGGCTGATCATGCACTGATACCGTGACTGAGCATGGACTGATCACATGACTATCATGTAGTGATCACGTGACTTAATGGCGCTGATCATGTGACTGATCATGCGCTGATCATGTTTGCTATCATACACTGATCATGTGCCTCTGGAGGCAATAAACAAAGAGCTGAGTAGGCACGAATCAAACAGTCAGCAGGCAATAATCATGGAACTCAGCTGTGAGGAATCATGCTGCTCAGCTGGCAATAATCAAGCAGCTGAGCAGGCAGGAATTATGCAGCACAGCTGGCAATTGTCAAGCAGATGACAGGCAGGAATCGTGCAGCTCAGCTGGCAATTGTCAAGCAGATGAGCAGACAGTAATCACGCAGCTCAGCAGGCCCTGATCACGTGACTGAGCATGCACTGTTCACGTGGCTGATCATACACTGATCACGTGATGATCATGCACTGATCACGTGGATATCATGCACTGATCACGTGGCTGATCATACACTGTTCACGTGTCTGACCATGCACTGATCACGTGGCTGATCATACTGCTCACGTAACTGATCATGCACTGATCACGTGGCTATCATGCACTGATCACGTGGCTGAACATGCACTGTTCACGTGGCTGATCACACACCTGTCACGTGACATATCATGCACTGATCACGTGGCACTCATGCACTGATCACGTGGCTGATCATACTCTGCTCACGTAACTCATGCACACATCACGTGGCTATCATGCACTGCTCACGTGGCTCGTCATGGAATGATCACGTAGCAACCATATACTGGTACGTGACTGATCATGCACTGATCACGTAAATGATCATGCACTGTTCACGTGACTGATCATGCACTGATCACGTGACTGATCATGCACTGATCACGTGGCTATCATGCACTGCTCACGTGGCTGATCATGCAACGATCACGTAGCAACCATGTACTGGTCACGTGACTGATCATGCACTGATCACGTAATTGATCATGCACTGATCACGTGGCTCATCATGCACTGATCACGTGGCTGATCACACATGTATCACGTGACTGATCATGCACTGATCACGTGGCTATCATGCACTGATCACGTGGCTGATCATGCACTGATCACGTGGCTATCATGCACTGATCACGTGACTGATCATGCACTGATCACGTGACTGATCATGCACTGATCACGTGGCTATCATGCACTGATCACGTGGCTGATCATGCACTGATCACGTGACTGATCATGCACTGATCACGTGGCTATCATGCACTGATCACGTGGCTGATCATGCACTGATCACGTAGCTATCATGCACTGATCACGTGACTGATCATGCACTGATCACGTAATTGATCATGCACTGATCACGTGGCTGATCATGCACTGATCACGTGGCTGATCACACTGATCACGTGACTGATCATGCACTGATCACGTGGCTATCATGCACTGATCACGTGGCTGATCATGCACTGATCACGTGGCTGATCATGCACTGATCACGTGGCTGATCATGCACTGATCACGTGACTGATCATGCACTGATCACGTGGCTATCATGCACTGATCACGTGGCTATCATGCACTGATCACGTGACTGATCATGCACTGATCACGTGACTGATCATGCACTGATCACGTGGCTGATCATGCACTGATCACGTGGCTGATCATGCACTGATCACGTGACTGATCATGCACTGATCACGTGACTGATCATGCACTGATCACGTGGCTGATCATGCACTGATCACGTGGCTGATCATGCACTGATCACGTGACTGATCATGCACTGATCACGTGGCTGATCATGCACTGATCACGTGACTGATCATGCACTGATCACGTGGCTGATCATGCACTGATCACGTGGCTATCATGCACTGATCACGTGGCTGATCATGCACTGATACCGTGACTGAGCATGGACTGATCACATGACTATCATGTAGTGATCACGTGACTTAATGGCGCTGATCATGTGACTGATCATGCGCTGATCATGTTTGCTATCATACACTGATCATGTGCCTCTGGAGGCAATAAACAAAGAGCTGAGTAGGCACGAATCAAACAGTCAGCAGGCAATAATCATGGAACTCAGGTGTGAGGAATCATGCTGCTCAGCTGGCAATAATCAAGCAGCTGAGCAGGCAGGAATTACGCAGCACAGCTGGCAATTGTCAAGCAGATGACAGGCAGGAATCGTGCAGCTCAGCTGGCAATTGTCAAGCAGATGAGCAGACAGTAATCACGCAGCTCAGCAGGCCCAGATCACGTGACTGAGCATGCACTGTTCACGTGGCTGATCATACACTGATCACGTGATGATCATGCACTGATCACTTGGATATCATGCACTGATCACGTGGCTGATCATACACTGTTCACGTGTCTGACCATGCACTGATCACGTGGCTGATCATACACTGCTCACGTAACTGATCATGCACTGATCACGTGGCTATCATGCACTGATCACGTGGCTGAACATGCACTGTTCACGTGGCTGATCACACACCTGTCACGTGACATATCATGCACTGATCACGTGGCACTCATGCACTGATCACGTGGCTGATCATACTCTGCTCACGTAACTCATGCACACATCACGTGGCTATCATGCACTGCTCACGTGGCTCGTCATGGAATGATCACGTAGCAACCATATACTGGTCACGTGACTGATCATGCAAAGATCACGTAAATGATCATGCACTGTTCACGTGACTGATCATGTACTGATCACGTGACTGATCATGCACTGATCACGTGGCTATCATGCTCTGCTCACGTGGCTGATCATGCAACGATCACGTAGCAACCATGTACTGGTCACGTGACTGATCATGCACTGATCACGTAATTGATCCTGCACTGATCACGTGGCTCATCATGCACTGATCACGTGGCTGATCACACATGTATCACGTGACTGATCATGCACTGATCACGTGGCTCTCATGCACTGATCACGTGGCTGTCATGCACTGATCACGTGGATATCATGCACTGATCACGTGGCTGATCACACACGTATCACATGACTGATCATGCACTGATCACGTGGCTATCATGCACTGATCACGTGGCTATCATGCACTGATCACGTGGCTGATCATGCAATGATCACGTAGCTACCATGTACTGATCACGTGACTGATCATGCACTGATCACGTAACTGATCATGCACTGATCACGTGGCTGATCATGCACTGATCACGTGGCTGATCATGCACTGATCACGTGGCTGATCATGCACTGATCACGTGACTGATCATGCACTGATCACGTGACTGATCATGCACTGATCACGTGACTGATCATGCACTGATCACGTGGCTATCATGCACTGATCACGTGGCTGATCATGCACTGATCACGCAGCTACCATGTACTGGTCACGTGACTGATCATGCACTGATCACGTGACTGATCATGCACTGATCACGTGGCTGATCATGCACTGATCACGTGGCTGATCATGCACTGATCACGTGACTGATCATGCACTGATCACGTGGCTATCATGCACTGATCACGTGGCTGATCATGCACTGATCACGTGGCTGATCATGCACTGATCACGAGACTGATCATGCACTGATCACGTCTATATCATGCACTGATCACATGACTGCCCATGCACTGATCACGTGGATGATCATACACTAATCTTGTGACAGATCATGCACTGATCACGTGGCTGATCATGCACTGATACCGTGACTGAGCATGGACTGATCACATGACTATCATGTAGTGATCACGTGACTTAATGGCGCTGATCATGTGACTGATCATGCGCTGATCATGTTTGCTATCATACACTGATCATGTGCCTCTGGAGGCAATAAACAAAGAGCTGAGTAGGCACGAATCAAACAGTCAGCAGGCAATAATCATGGAACTCAGGTGTGAGGAATCATGCTGCTCAGCTGGCAATAATCAAGCAGCTGAGCAGGCAGGAATTACGCAGCACAGCTGGCAATTGTCAAGCAGATGACAGGCAGGAATCGTGCAGCTCAGCTGGCAATTGTCAAGCAGATGAGCAGACAGTAATCACGCAGCTCAGCAGGCCCTGATCACGTGACTGAGCATGCACTGTTCACGTGGCTGATCATACACTGATCACGTGTCTGATCATGCACTGATCACGTGGCTGATCATGCACTGATCACGTGACTGATCATGCACTGATCACGTGGCTATCATGCACTGATCACGTGGCTGATCATGCACTGATCACGTGGCTGATCACACACTGTCACGTGACATATCATGCACTGATCACGTGGCACTCATGCACTGATCACGTGGCTGATCATACACTGCTCACGTAACTCATGCACACATCACGTGGCTATCATGCACTGCTCACGTGGCTGATCATGGAATGATCACGTAGCAACCATATACTGGTCACGTGACTGATCATGCACTGATCACGTAAATGATCATGCACTGATCACGTGACTGATCATGCACTGATCACGTGACTGATCATGCACTGATCACGTGGCTATCATGCACTGCTCACGTGGCTGATCATGCAACGATCACGTAGCAACCATGTACTGGTCACGTGACTGATCATGCACTGATCACGTGGCTGATCATGCACTGATCACGTGGCTGATCATGCACTGATCACGTGGCTATCATGCACTGATCACGTGGCTGATCACACACTATCACGTGGCTGATCATGCACTGATCACGTGGCTATCATGCACTGATCACGTGGCTATCATGCACTGATCACGTGGCTGATCATGCAATGATCACGTAGCTACCATGTACTGGTCACGTGACTGATCATGCACTGATCACGTAATTGATCATGCACTGATCACGTGGCTGATCATGCACTGATCACGTGGCTGATCATACACTGATCACGTGACTGATCATGCACTGATCACGTGACTGATCATGCACTGATCACGTGGCTATCATGCACTGATCACGTGGCTGACATACACTGATCACGTGCCTGATCATGCACTGATCACGTGGCTGATCATGCACTGATCACGTGACTGATCATGCACTGATCACGTGTCTGATCATGCACTGATCACGTGGCTATCATGCACTGCTCACGTGGCTGATCATGCCATGATCACGCAGCTACCATGTACTGGTCACATGACTGATCATGCACTGATCACGTGACTGATCATGCACTGATCACGTGGCTATCATGCACTACTCACGTGGCTGATCATGCAATGATCATGTAGCTACCATGTACAGGTCACGTGAATGATCATACACTGATCAGGTGACTGATCATGCACTGATCACGTGGCTATCATGCACTGATCACGTGACTGATCATGCACTGATCACGTCTATATCATGCACTGATCACATGACTGCCCATGCACTGATCACGTGGATGATCATGCACTGATCACGTGACTGATCATGCACTGATCACGTGACTGATCATGCACTGATCACGTGGCTATCATGCACTGATCACGTGGCTGATCATGCACTGATCACGTAGCTATCATGCACTGATCACGTGACTGATCATGCACTGATCACGTGGCTGATCATGCACTGATCACGTGGCTGATCATGCACTGATCACGTGACTGATCATGCACTGATCACGTGACTGATCATGCACTGATCACGTGGCTATCATGCACTGATCACGTGGCTGATCATGCACTGATCACGTGACTGATCATGCACTGATCACGTGGCTATCATGCACTGATCACGTGACTGATCATGCACTGATCACGTGGCTGATCATGCACTGATCACGTGGCTGATCATGCACTGATCACGTGACTGATCATGCACTGATCACGTGACTGATCATGCACTGATCACGTGGCTATCATGCACTGATCACGTGGCTGATCATGCACTGATCACGTGACTGATCATGCACTGATCACGTGGCTATCATGCACTGATCACGAATGATCACGTGGCTATCATGCACTGATCACGTGGCTGATCATGCACTGATCACGTAGCTATCATGCACTGATCACGTGACTGATCATGCACTGATCACGTGACTGATCATGCACTGATCACGTGGCTGATCATGCACTGATCACGTGGCTGATCATGCACTGATCACGTGACTGATCATGCACTGATCACGTGACTGATCATGCACTGATCACGTGGCTATCATGCACTGATCACGTGGCTGATCATGCACTGATCACGTGGCTATCATGCACTGATCACGTGACTGATCATGCACTGATCACGTGACATCATGCACTGATCACGTGGCTGTCATGCACTGATCACGTGGATATCATGCACTGATCACGTGGCTGATCACACTATCACGTGACTGATCATGCACTGATCACGTGGCTATCATGCACTGATCACGTGGCTATCATGCACTGATCACGTGGCTGATCATGCAATGATCACGTAGCTACCATGTACTGGTCACGTGACTGATCATGCACTGATCACGTAATTGATCATGCACTGATCACGTGGCTGATCATGCACTGATCACGTGGCTGATCATACACTGATCACGTGACTGATCATGCACTGATCACGTGACTGATCATGCACTGATCACGTGGCTATCATGCACTGATCACGTGGCTGACATACACTGATCACGTGCCTGATCATGCACTGATCACGTGGCTGATCATGCACTGATCACGTGACTGATCATGCACTGATCACGTGTCTGATCATGCACTGATCACGTGGCTATCATGCACTGCTCACGTGGCTGATCATGCCATGATCACGCAGCTACCATGTACTGGTCACATGACTGATCATGCACTGATCACGTGACTGATCATGCAGTGATCACGTGGCTATCATGCACTACTCACGTGGCTGATCATGCAATGATCATGTAGCTACCATGTACAGGTCACGTGAATGATCATACACCCATCAGGTGACTGATCATGCACTGATCACGTGGCTATCATGCACTGATCACGAGACTGATCATGCACTGATCACGTCTATATCATGCACTGATCACATGACTGCCCATGCACTGATCACGTGGATGATCATACACTAATCATGTGACAGATCATGCACTGATCACGTGGCTGATCATGCACTGATACCGTGACTGAGCATGGACTGATCACATGACTATCATGTAGTGATCACGTGACTTAATGGCGCTGATCATGTGACTGATCATGCGCTGATCATGTTTGCTATCATACACTGATCATGTGCCTCTGGAGGCAATAAACAAAGAGCTGAGTAGGCACGAATCAAACAGTCAGCAGGCAATAATCATGGAACTCAGGTGTGAGGAATCATGCTGCTCAGCTGGCAATAATCAAGCAGCTGAGCAGGCAGGAATTACGCAGCACAGCTGGCAATTGTCAAGCAGATGACAGGCAGGAATCGTGCAGCTCAGCTGGCAATTGTCAAGCAGATGAGCAGACAGTAATCACGCAGCTCAGCAGGCCCTGATCACGTGACTGAGCATGCACTGTTCACGTGGCTGATCATACACTGATCACGTGATTGATCATGCACTGATCACTTGGATATCATGCACTGATCACGTGGCTGATCATACACTGTTCACGTGTCTGACCATGCACTGATCACGTGGCTGATCATACACTGCTCACGTAACTGATCATGCACTGATCACGTGGCTATCATGCACTGATCACGTGGCTGAACATGCACTGTTCACGTGGCTGATCACACACCTGTCACGTGACATATCATGCACTGATCACGTGGCACTCATGCACTGATCACGTGGCTGATCATACTCTGCTCACGTAACTCATGCACACATCACGTGGCTATCATGCACTGCTCACGTGGCTCGTCATGGAATGATCACGTAGCACCATATACTGGTCACGTGACTGATCATGCACAGATCACGTGGATCATCATGTTCACTGATCACGTGTGCTGATCATGCACTGATCACGTGGCTATCATGCACGTGCTGACATGCATCACGTGGCTGATCATGCACATCACTGATCACGTGTGACTGATCATGCACTGATCACGTGACTGATCATGCACTGATCACGTGGCTATCATGCACTGATCACGTGGCTGATCATGCACTGATCATGCACTGATCACGTGGCTGATCATGCACTGATCACGTGATCATGCACTGATCACGTGATCATGATCACGTAGCTGATCACGTGACACATGCACTGATCACGTGCATCATGATCACGTGGCTGATCATGCACTGATCACGTGGCTGATCATGCACTGATCACGTGACTGATCATGCACTGATCACGTGACTGATCATGCACTGATCACGTGGCTATCATGCACTGATCACGTGGCTGATCATGCACTGATCACGTGACTGATCATGCACTGATCACGTGGCTGATCATGCACTGATCACGTGACTGATCATGCACTGATCACGTGGCTGATCATGCACTGATCACGTGGCTATCATGCACTGATCACGTGGCTGATCATGCACTGATACCGTGACTGAGCATGGACTGATCACATGACTATCATGTAGTGATCACGTGACTTAATGGCGCTGATCATGTGACTGATCATGCACTGATCATGTTTGCTATCATACACTGATCATGTGCCTCTGGAGGCAATAAACAAAGAGCTGAGTAGGCACGAATCAAACAGTCAGCAGGCAATAATCATGGAACTCAGCTGTGAGGAATCATGCTGCTCAGCTGGCAATAATCAAGCAGCTGAGCAGGCAGGAATTACGCAGCACAGCTGGCAATTGTCAAGCAGATGACAGGCAGGAATCGTGCAGCTCAGCTGGCAATTGTCAAGCAGATGAGCAGACAGTAATCACGCAGCTCAGCAGGCCCTGATCACGTGACTGAGCATGCACTGTTCACGTGGCTGATCATACACTGATCACGTGATTGATCATGCACTGATCACGTGGCTATCATGCACTGATCACGTGGCTGATCATGCACTGATCACGTGCTGACCATGCACTGATCACGTGGCTGATCATGCACTGATCACGTAACTGATCATGCACTGATCACGTGACTGATCATGCACTGATCACGTGACTGATCATGCACTGATCACGTGGCTATCATGCACTGATCACGTGGCTGATCATGCACTGATCACGTGCAACCATGCACTGATCACGTGACTGATCATGCACTGATCACGTGGCTCTCATGCACTGATCACGTGGCTGATGCACTGATCACGTGGCTATCATGCACTGATCACGTGGCTGATCATGCACTGATCACGTGACTGATCATGCACTGATCACGTGGCTGATCATGCACTGATCACGTGGCTATCATGCACTGATCACGTGGCTGATCATGCACTGATCACGTGGCTATCATGTACTGATCACGTGACTGATCATGCACTGATCACGTAATTGATCATGCACTGATCACGTGGCTGATCATGCACTGATCACGTGGCTGATCATGCACTGATCACGTGACTGATCATGCACTGATCACGTGACTGATCATGCACTGATCACGTGGCTATCATGCACTGATCACGTGGCTGATCATGCACTGATCACGTGGCTGATCATGCACTGATCACGTGGCTGATCATGCACTGATCACGTGACTGATCATGCACTGATCACGTGACTGATCATGCACTGATCACGTGGCTATCATGCACTGCTCACGTGGCTGATCATGCCATGATCACGCAGCTACCATGTACTGGTCACATGACTGATCATGCACTGATCACGTGACTGATCATGCAGTGATCACGTGGCTATCATGCACTACTCACGTGGCTGATCATGCAATGATCATGTAGCTACCATGTACAGGTCACGTGAATGATCATACACCCATCAGGTGACTGATCATGCACTGATCACGTGGCTATCATGCACTGATCACGAGACTGATCATGCACTGATCACGTCTATATCATGCACTGATCACATGACTGCCCATGCACTGATCACGTGGATGATCATACACTAATCATGTGACAGATCATGCACTGATCACGTGGCTGATCATGCACTGATACCGTGACTGAGCATGGACTGATCACATGACTATCATGTAGTGATCACGTGACTTAATGGCGCTGATCATGTGACTGATCATGCGCTGATCATGTTTGCTATCATACACTGATCATGTGCCTCTGGAGGCAATAAACAAAGAGCTGAGTAGGCACGAATCAAACAGTCAGCAGGCAATAATCATGGAACTCAGGTGTGAGGAATCATGCTGCTCAGCTGGCAATAATCAAGCAGCTGAGCAGGCAGGAATTACGCAGCACAGCTGGCAATTGTCAAGCAGATGACAGGCAGGAATCGTGCAGCTCAGCTGGCAATTGTCAAGCAGATGAGCAGACAGTAATCACGCAGCTCAGCAGGCCCTGATCACGTGACTGAGCATGCACTGTTCACGTGGCTGATCATACACTGATCACGTGATTGATCATGCACTGATCACTTGGATATCATGCACTGATCACGTGGCTGATCATACACTGTTCACGTGTCTGATCATGCACTGATCACGTGGCTGATCATACACTGCTCACGTGACTGATCATGCACTGATCACGTGGCTATCATGCACTGATCACGTGGCTGATCATGCACTATTCACGTGGCTGATCATGCACTGATCACGTGGCTGATCATGCACTGATCACGTGACTGATCATGCACTGATCACGTGGCTATCATGCACTGATCACGTGGCTGATCATGCACTGATCACGTGGCTGATCATGCACTGTCACGTGACTGATCATGCACTGATCACGTGGCATCATGCACTGATCACGTGGCTGATCATGCACTGATCACGTGACTGATCATGCACTGATCACGTGGCTATCATGCACTGATCACGTGGCTGATCATGCAATGATCACGTAGCAACCATGTACTGGTCACGTGACTGATCATGCACTGATCACGTAACTGATCATGCACTGATCACGTGGCTGATCATGCACTGATCACGTGGCTGATCATGCACTGATCACGTGGCTGATCATGCACTGATCACGTGGCTGATCATGCACTGATCACGTGACTGATCATGCACTGATCACGTGACTGATCATGCACTGATCACGTGGCTATCATGCACTGATCACGTGGCTGATCATGCACTGATCACGTGGCTATCATGCACTGATCACGTGACTGATCATGCACTGATCACGTGGCTATCATGCACTGATCACGTGGCTGATCATGCACTGATCACGTGATCATGCACTGATCACGTGGCTGATCATGCACTGATCACGTGACTGATCATGCACTGATCACGTGGCTATCATGCACTGATCACGTGGCTGATCATGCACTGATCACGTAGCTATCATGCACTGATCACGTGACTGATCATGCACTGATCACGTGGCTGATCATGCACTGATCACGTGGCTGATCATGCACTGATCACGTGACTGATCATGCACTGATCACGTGACTGATCATGCACTGATCACGTGGCTATCATGCACTGATCACGTGGCTGATCATGCACTGATCACGTGACTGATCATGCACTGATCACGTGGCTATCATGCACTGATCACGTGACTGATCATGCACTGATCACGTGGCTGATCATGCACTGATCACGTGGCTGATCATGCACTGATCACGTGACTGATCATGCACTGATCACGTGACTGATCATGCACTGATCACGTGGCTATCATGCACTGATCACGTGGCTGATCATGCACTGATCACGTGACTGATCATGCACTGATCACGTGGCTATCATGCACTGATCACGAGAATGATCACGTGGCTATCATGCACTATCACGTGGCTGATCATGCACTGATCACGTAGCTATCATGCACTGATCACGTGACTGATCATGCACTGATCACGTGACTGATCATGCACTGATCACGTGGCTGATCATGCACTGATCACGTGGCTGATCATGCACTGATCACGTGACTGATCATGCACTGATCACGTGACTGATCATGCACTGATCACGTGGCTATCATGCACTGATCACGTGGCTGATCATGCACTGATCACGTGGCAATCATGCACTGATCACGTGACTGATCATGCACTGATCACGTGACATCATGCACTGATCACGTGGCTGATCATGCACTGATCACGTGGATATCATGCACTGATCACGTGGCTGATCACACTGATCACGTGGCTGATCATGCACTGATCACGTGGCTATCATGCACTGATCACGTGGCTATCATGCACTGATCACGTGGCTGATCATGCAATGATCACGTAGCTACCATGTACTGATCACGTGACTGATCATGCACTGATCACGTAATTGATCATGCACTGATCACGTGGCTGATCATGCACTGATCACGTGGCTGATCATGCACTGATCACGTGACTGATCATGCACTGATCACGTGACTGATCATGCACTGATCACGTGGCTATCATGCACTGATCACGTGGCTGACATACACTGATCACGTGCCTGATCATGCACTGATCACGTGGCTGATCATGCACTGATCACGTGACTGATCATGCACTGATCACGTGTCTGATCATGCACTGATCACGTGGCTATCATGCACTGCTCACGTGGCTGATCATGCCATGATCACGCAGCTACCATGTACTGGTCACATGACTGATCATGCACTGATCACGTGACTGATCATGCAGTGATCACGTGGCTATCATGCACTACTCACGTGGCTGATCATGCAATGATCATGTAGCTACCATGTACAGGTCACGTGAATGATCATACACCCATCAGGTGACTGATCATGCACTGATCACGTGGCTATCATGCACTGATCACGAGACTGATCATGCACTGATCACGTCTATATCATGCACTGATCACATGACTGCCCATGCACTGATCACGTGGATGATCATACACTAATCATGTGACAGATCATGCACTGATCACGTGGCTGATCATGCACTGATACCGTGACTGAGCATGGACTGATCACATGACTATCATGTAGTGATCACGTGACTTAATGGCGCTGATCATGTGACTGATCATGCGCTGATCATGTTTGCTATCATACACTGATCATGTGCCTCTGGAGGCAATAAACAAAGAGCTGAGTAGGCACGAATCAAACAGTCAGCAGGCAATAATCATGGAACTCAGGTGTGAGGAATCATGCTGCTCAGCTGGCAATAATCAAGCAGCTGAGCAGGCAGGAATTACGCAGCACAGCTGGCAATTGTCAAGCAGATGACAGGCAGGAATCGTGCAGCTCAGCTGGCAATTGTCAAGCAGATGAGCAGACAGTAATCACGCAGCTCAGCAGGCCCTGATCACGTGACTGAGCATGCACTGTTCACGTGGCTGATCATACACTGATCACGTGATTGATCATGCACTGATCACTTGGATATCATGCACTGATCACGTGGCTGATCATACACTGTTCACGTGTCTGACCATGCACTGATCACGTGGCTGATCATACACTGCTCACGTAACTGATCATGCACTGATCACGTGGCTATCATGCACTGATCACGTGGCTGAACATGCACTGTTCACGTGGCTGATCACACACCTGTCACGTGACATATCATGCACTGATCACGTGGCACTCATGCACTGATCACGTGGCTGATCATACTCTGCTCACGTAACTCATGCACACATCACGTGGCTATCATGCACTGCTCACGTGGCTCGTCATGGAATGATCACGTAGCTACCATATACTGGTCACGTGACTGATCATGCACAGATCACGTAAATGATCATGCACTGTTCACGTGACTGATCATGTACTGATCACGTGACTGATCATGCACTGATCACGTGGCTATCATGCTCTGCTCACGTGGCTGATCATGCAACGATCACGTAGCAACCATGTACTGGTCACGTGACTGATCATGCACTGATCACGTGGCTGATCATGCACTGATCACGTGGCTGATCACACATGATCACGTGACTGATCATGCACTGATCACGTGGCTCTCATGCACTGATCACGTGGCTGTCATGCACTGATCACGTGGATATCATGCACTGATCACGTGGCTGATCACACACTGATCACGTGACTGATCATGCACTGATCACGTGGCTGATCATGCACTGATCACGTGGCTATCATGCACTGATCACGTGGCTGATCATGCCATGATCACGTAGCTACCATGTACTGGTCACGTGACTGATCATGCACTGATCACGTGACTGATCATGCACTGATCACGTGGCTGATCATGCACTGATCACGTGGCTGATCATGCACTGATCACGTACTGATCATGCACTGATCACGTGACTGATCATGCACTGATCACGTGGCTATCATGCACTGATCACGTGGCTGATCATGCACTGATCACGTGACTGATCATGCACTGATCACGTGGCTGATCATGCACTGATCACGTGACTGATCATGCACTGATCACGTGGCTGATCATGCACTGATCACGTGGCTATCATGCACTGATCACGTGGCTGATCATGCACTGATACCGTGACTGAGCATGGACTGATCACATGACTATCATGTAGTGATCACGTGACTTAATGGCGCTGATCATGTGACTGATCATGCGCTGATCATGTTTGCTATCATACACTGATCATGTGCCTCTGGAGGCAATAAACAAAGAGCTGAGTAGGCACGAATCAAACAGTCAGCAGGCAATAATCATGGAACTCAGGTGTGAGGAATCATGCTGCTCAGCTGGCAATAATCAAGCAGCTGAGCAGGCAGGAATTACGCAGCACAGCTGGCAATTGTCAAGCAGATGACAGGCAGGAATCGTGCAGCTCAGCTGGCAATTGTCAAGCAGATGAGCAGACAGTAATCACGCAGCTCAGCAGGCCCAGATCACGTGACTGAGCATGCACTGTTCACGTGGCTGATCATACACTGATCACGTGATGATCATGCACTGATCACTTGGATATCATGCACTGATCACGTGGCTGATCATACACTGTTCACGTGTCTGACCATGCACTGATCACGTGGCTGATCATACACTGCTCACGTAACTGATCATGCACTGATCACGTGGCTATCATGCACTGATCACGTGGCTGAACATGCACTGTTCACGTGGCTGATCACACACCTGTCACGTGACATATCATGCACTGATCACGTGGCACTCATGCACTGATCACGTGGCTGATCATACTCTGCTCACGTAACTCATGCACACATCACGTGGCTATCATGCACTGCTCACGTGGCTCGTCATGGAATGATCACGTGCTACCATATACTGATCACGTGACTGATCATGCACAGATCACGTAAATGATCATGCACTGTTCACGTGACTGATCATGCACTGATCACGTGACTGATCATGCACTGATCACGTGGCTGATCATGCAACGATCACGTAGCAACCATGTACTGATCACGTGACTGATCATGCACTGATCACGTAATTGATCCTGCACTGATCACGTGGCTCATCATGCACTGATCACGTGGCTGATCACACATGTATCACGTGACTGATCATGCACTGATCACGTGGCTATCATGCACTGATCACGTGGCTGTCATGCACTGATCACGTGGATATCATGCACTGATCACGTGGCTGATCACACACGTATCACATGACTGATCATGCACTGATCACGTGGCTATCATGCACTGATCACGTGGCTATCATGCACTGATCACGTGGCTGATCATGCACTGATCACGTAGCTATCATGCACTGATCACGTGACTGATCATGCACTGATCACGTAACTGATCATGCACTGATCACGTGGCTGATCATGCACTGATCACGTGGCTATCATGCACTGATCACGTGGCTGATCATGCACTGATCACGTGACTGATCATGCACTGATCACGTGACTGATCATGCACTGATCACGTGACTGATCATGCACTGATCACGTGGCTATCATGCACTGATCACGTGGCTGATCATGCACTGATCACGTGGCTATCATGCACTGATCACGTGACTGATCATGCACTGATCACGTGACTGATCATGCACTGATCACGTGGCTGATCATGCACTGATCACGTGGCTATCATGCACTGATCACGTGGCTGATCATGCACTGATCACGTGACTGATCATGCACTGATCACATGACTGATCATGCACTGATCACGTGACTGATCATGCACTGATCACGTGGCTATCATGCACTACTCACGTGGCTGATCATGCAATGATCACGTAGCTACCATGCACTGTGACTGATCATGCACTGATCAGTGACTGATCATGCACTGATCACGTGGCTGATCATACACTGATCACGTGACTGATCATGCACTGATCACGTGACTGATCATGCACTGATCACGTGGCTGATCATGCACTGATCACGTGGCTGATCATGCACTGATCACGTGGCTGATCATGCACTGATCACGTCTATATCATGCACTGATCACATGACTGTCATGCACTGATCACGTGGCTGATCATACACTGATCACGTGACTGATCATGCACTGATCACGTGGCTGATCATGCACTGATACCGTGACTGAGCATGGACTGATCACATGACTATCATGTACTGATCACGTGACTTAATGGCGCTGATCATGTGACTGATCATGCACTGATCATGTTTGCTATCATACACTGATCATGTGCCTCTGGAGGCAATAAACAAAGAGCTGAGTAGGCACGAATCAAACAGTCAGCAGGCAATAATCATGGAACTCAGCTGTGAGGAATCATGCTGCTCAGCTGGCAATAATCAAGCAGCTGAGCAGGCAGGAATTACGCAGCACAGCTGGCAATTGTCAAGCAGATGACAGGCAGGAATCGTGCAGCTCAGCTGGCAATTGTCAAGCAGATGAGCAGACAGTAATCACGCAGCTCAGCAGGCCCTGATCACGTGACTGATCATGCACTGATCACGTGGCTGATCATGCACTGATCACGTGATGATCATGCACTGATCACGTGGCTGATCATGCACTGATCACGTGGCTGATCATGCACTGATCACGTGGCTGATCATGCACTGATCACGTGACTGATCATGCACTGATCACGTGGCTATCATGCACTACTCACGTGGCTGATCATGCAATGATCATGTAGCTACCATGTACTGGTCACGTGACTGATCATACACCCATCAGGTGACTGATCATGCACTGATCACGTGGCTGATCATGCACTGATCACGTGACTGATCATGCACTGATCACGTGACTGATCATGCACTGATCACATGGCTATCATGCACTGATCACGTGGCTGATCATGCACTGATCACGTGGCTGATCATGCACTGATACCGTGACTGAGCATGGACTGATCACATGACTATCATGTAGTGATCACGTGACTTAATGGCGCTGATCATGTGACTGATCATGCACTGATCATGTTTGCTATCATACACTGATCATGTGCCTCTGGAGGCAATAAACAAAGAGCTGAGTAGGCACGAATCAAACAGTCAGCAGGCAATAATCATGGAACTCAGGTGAGGAATCATGCTGCTCAGCTGGCAATAATCAAGCAGCTGAGCAGGCAGGAATTACGCAGCACAGCTGGCAATTGTCAAGCAGATGACAGGCAGGAATCATGCAGCTCAGCTGGCAATTGTCAAGCAGATGAGCAGACAGTAATCACGCAGCTCAGCAGGCCCTGATCACGTGACTGAGCATGCACTGTTCACGTGGCTGATCATGCACTGATCACGTGATGATCATGCACTGATCACGTGGATATCATGCACTGATCACGTGGCTGATCATACACTGTTCACGTGTCTGACCATGCACTGATCACGTGGCTGATCATACACTGCTCACGTAACTGATCATGCACTGATCACGTGGCTATCATGCACTGATCACGTGGCTGAACATGCACTGTTCACGTGGCTGATCACACACCTGTCACGTGACATATCATGCACTGATCACGTGGCACTCATGCACTGATCACGTGGCTGATCATACTCTGCTCACGTAACTGATCATGCACACATCACGTGGCTATCATGCACTGCTCACGTGGCTCGTCATGGAATGATCACGTAGCTACCATATACTGGTCACGTGACTGATCATGCACAGATCACGTAAATGATCATGCACTGTTCACGTGACTGATCATGTACTGATCACGTGACTGATCATGCACTGATCACGTGGCTATCATGCACTGCTCACGTGGCTGATCATGCAATGATCACGTAGCAACCATGTACTGGTCACGTGACTGATCATGCACTGATCACGTAATTGATCCTGCACTGATCACGTGGCTCATCATGCACTGATCACGTGGCTGATCACACATGTATCACGTGACTGATCATGCACTGATCACGTGGCTCATGCACTGATCACGTGGCTATCATGCACTGATCACGTGGCTATCATGCACTGATCACGTGGCTGATCATGCACTGATCACGTAGCTATCATGTACTGATCACGTGACTGATCATGCACTGATCACGTACTGATCATGCACTGATCACGTGGCTGATCATGCACTGATCACGTGGCTGATCATGCACTGATCACGTGACTGATCATGCACTGATCACGTGACTGATCATGCACTGATCACGTGGCTATCATGCACTGATCACGTGGCTATCATGCACTGATCACGTGGCTGATCACACACTGATCACGTGACTGATCATGCACTGATCACGTGGCTATCATGCACTGATCACGTGGCTATCATGCACTGATCACGTGGCTGATCATGCACTGATCACGTAGCTGCCATGCACTGGTCACGTGACTGATCATGCACTGATCACGTGATGATCATGCACTGATCACGTGACTGATCATGCACTGATCACGTGACTGATCATGCACTGATCACGTGACTGATCATGCACTGATCACGTGGCTATCATGCACTGATCACGTGGCTGATCATGCATGATCACGCAGCTACCATGCACTGTCACATGACTGATCATGCACTGATCACATGACTGATCATGCACTGATCACGTGGCTTATCATGCACTGATCACGTGACTGATCATGCACTGATCATGTTTGGTGTCATACACTGATCATGTGCCTCTGGAGGCAATGAACAAAGAGCTGAGTAGGCACGAATCAGTCAGCAGGCAATAATCATGGAACTCAGCTGTGAGAAATCATGCTGCTCAGCTGGCAATAATCAAGCAGCTGAGCAGGCAGGAATTACGCAGCACAGCTGGCAATTGTCAAGCAGATGACAGGCAGGAATCGTGCAGCTCAGCTGGCAATTGTCAAGCAGATGAGCAGACAGTAATCACGCAGCTCAGCAGGCCCTGATCACGTGACTGAGCATGCACTGTTCACGTGGCTGATCATACACTGATCACGTGACTGATCATGCACTGATCACGTGACTGATCATGCACTGATCACGTGGCTGATCATGCACTGATCACGTGGCTGATCATGCACTGATCACGTGGCTGATCATGCACTGATCACGTGGCTGATCATGCACTGATCACGTGACTGATCATGCACTGATCACGTGGCTGATCATGCACTGATCACGTGGCTATCATGCACTGATCACGTGGCTGATCATGCATGATCACGCAGCTACCATGCACTGATCACGTGACTGATCATGCACTGATCACGTGACTGATCATGCACTGATCACGTGGCTATCATGCACTGATCACGTGGCTGATCATGCAATGATCACGTAGCTACATGTACTGGTCACGTGACTGATCATGCACTGATCACGTGACTGATCATGCACTGATCACGTGACTGATCATGCACTGATCACGTGGCTGATCATGCACTGATCACGTGGCTGATCATGCACTGATCACGTGACTGATCATGCACTGATCACGTGACTGATCATGCACTGATCACGTGGCTATCATGCACTGATCACGTGGCTGATCATGCACTGATCACGTGGCTGATCATGCACTGATCACGTGACTGATCATGCACTGATCACGTGACTGATCATGCACTGATCACGTGGCTATCATGCACTGATCACGTGGCTGATCATGCACTGATCACGTAGCTACCATGTACTGGTCACGTGACTGATCATGCACTGATCACGTGACTGATCATGCACTGATCACGTGGCTGATCATGCATGCACGTGGCTGATCATGATGATCACGTGACTGATCATGCACATCACGCTGATCATGCACTGATCACGTGGCTGATCATGCACTGATCACGGACTGATCATGCACTGATCACGTCTATATCATGCACTGATCACATGACTGCCCATGCACTGATCACGTGGATGATCATACACTAATCATGTGACAGATCATGCACTGATCACGTGGCTGATCATGCACTGATACCGTGACTGAGCATGGACTGATCACATGACTATCATGTAGTGATCACGTGACTTAATGGCGCTGATCATGTGACTGATCATGCGCTGATCATGTTTGCTATCATACACTGATCATGTGCCTCTGGAGGCAATAAACAAAGAGCTGAGTAGGCACGAATCAAACAGTCAGCAGGCAATAATCATGGAACTCAGCTGTGAGGAATCATGCTGCTCAGCTGGCAATAATCAAGCAGCTGAGCAGGCAGGAATTACGCAGCACAGCTGGCAATTGTCAAGCAGATGACAGGCAGGAATCGTGCAGCTCAGCTGGCAATTGTCAAGCAGATGAGCAGACAGTAATCACGCAGCTCAGCAGGCCCTGATCACGTGACTGAGCATGCACTGTTCACGTGGCTGATCATACACTGATCACGTGATGATCATGCACTGATCACGTGGCTGATCATGCACTGATCACGTGGCTGATCATGCACTGATCACGTGGCTGATCATGCACTGATCACGTGGCTGATCATGCACTGATCACGTGGCTGATCATGCACTGATCACGTGGATCATGCACTGATCACGTGACTGATCATGCACTGATCACGTGGCTATCATGCACTGATCACGTGGCTGATCATGCACTGATCACGTGACTGATCATGCACTGATCACGTGACTGATCATGCACTGATCACGTGACTGATCATGCACTGATCACGTGGCTGATCATGCACTGATCACGTGGCTGATCATGCACTGATCACGTGACTGATCATGCACTGATCACGTGATGATCATGCACTGATCACGTGGCTATCATGCACTGATCACGTGGCTGATCATGCACTGATCACGTGACTGATCATGCACTGATCACTGGCTATCATGCACTGATCACGTGGCTATCATGCACTGATCACGTGGCTGATCATGCACTGATCACGTGACTGATCATGCACTGATCACGTCTATATCATGCACTGATCACGTGACTGATCATGCACTGATCACGTGGATGATCATGCACTGATCATGTGACTGATCATGCACTGATCACGTGGCTATCATGCACTGATCACGTGGCTGATCATGCACTGATCACGTGGCTATCATGCACTGATCACGTGACTGATCATGCACTGATCACGTGACTGATCATGCACTGATCACGTGGCTATCATGCACTGATCACGTGGCTGATCATGCACTGATCACGTAGCTATCATGCACTGATCACGTGACTGATCATGCACTGATCACGTGGCTGATCATGCACTGATCACGTGGCTGATCATGCACTGATCACGTGGCTGATCATGCACTGATCACGTGGCTATCATGCACTGATCACGTGGCTGATCATGCACTGATCACGTGGCTGATCATGCACTGATCACGTGACTGATCATGCACTGATCACGTGACTGATCATGCACTGATCACGTGGCTATCATGCACTGATCACGTGGCTGATCATGCACTGATCACGTGCCTGATCATGCACTGATCACATGACTGATCATGCACTGATCACGTGACTGATCATGCACTGATCACGTGGCTATCATGCACTACTCACGTGGCTGATCATGCAATGATCATGTAGCTACCATGTACTGGTCACGTGACTGATCATACACCCATCAGGTGACTGATCATGCACTGATCACGTGGCTATCATGCACTGATCACGTGGCTGATCATGCACTGATCACGTGCCTGATCATGCACTGATCACGTGACTGATCATGCACTGATCACATGGCTATCATGCACTGATCACGTGGCTGATCATGCACTGATCACGTGACTGATCATGGACTGATCACATGACTATCATGTAGTGATCACGTGACTTAATGGCGCTGATCATGTGACTGATCATGCGCTGATCATGTTTGCTATCATACACTGATCATGTGCCTCTGGAGGCAATAAACAAAGAGCTGAGTAGGCACGAATCAAACAGTCAGCAGGCAATAATCATGGAACTCAGGTGTGAGGAATCATGCTGCTCAGCTGGCAATAATCAAGCAGCTGAGCAGGCAGGAATTACGCAGCACAGCTGGCAATTGTCAAGCAGATGACAGGCAGGAATCGTGCAGCTCAGCTGGCAATTGTCAAGCAGATGAGCAGACAGTAATCACGCAGCTCAGCAGGCCCTGATCACGTGACTGAGCATGCACTGTTCACGTGGCTGATCATACACTGATCACGTGATGATCATGCACTGATCACGTGGCTGATCATACACTGTTCACGTGTCTGACCATGCACTGATCACGTGGCTGATCATACACTGCTCACGTAACTGATCATGCACTGATCACGTGGCTATCATGCACTGATCACGTGGCTGAACATGCACTGTTCACGTGGCTGATCACACACCTGTCACGTGACATATCATGCACTGATCACGTGGCACTCATGCACTGATCACGTGGCTGATCATACTCTGCTCACGTAACTGATCATGCACACATCACGTGGCTATCATGCACTGCTCACGTGGCTCGTCATGGAATGATCACGTAGCTACCATATACTGGTCACGTGACTGATCATGCACAGATCACGTAAATGATCATGCACTGTTCACGTGACTGATCATGTACTGATCACGTGACTGATCATGCACTGATCACGTGGCTATCATGCACTGCTCACGTGGCTGATCATGCAACGATCACGTAGCAACCATGTACTGGTCACGTGACTGATCATGCACTGATCACGTAATTGATCATGCACTGATCACGTGGCTCATCATGCACTGATCACGTGGCTGATCACACATGTATCACGTGACTGATCATGCACTGATCACGTGGCTATCATGCACTGATCACGTGGCTATCATGCACTGATCACGTGGCTATCATGCACTGATCACGTGGCTGATCATGCACTGATCACGTAGCTATCATGCACTGATCACGTGACTGATCATGCACTGATCACGTGGCTGATCATGCACTGATCACGTGGCTGATCATGCACTGATCACGTGGCTGATCACACACTGATCACGTGACTGATCATGCACTGATCACGTGACTGATCATGCACTGATCACGTGGCTATCATGCACTGATCACGTGGCTATCATGCACTGATCACGTGACTGATCACACACTGATCACGTGACTGATCATGCACTGATCACGTGACTGATCATGCACTGATCACGTGGCTGATCATGCACTGATCACGTGACTGATCATGCACTGATCACGTGGCTGATCATGCACTGATCACGTGGCTGATCATGCACTGATCACGTGACTGATCATGCACTGATCACGTGACTGATCATGCACTGATCACGTGGCTATCATGCACTGATCACGTGGCTGATCATGCACTGATCACGTGACTGATCATGCACTGATCACGTGACTGATCATGCACTGATCACGTGACTGATCATGCACTGATCACGTGGCTGATCATGCACTGATCACGTGGCTGATCATGCACTGATCACGTGACTGATCATGCACTGATCACGTGATGATCATGCACTGATCACGTGGCTATCATGCACTGATCACGTGGCTGATCATGCACTGATCACGTGACTGATCATGCACTGATCACTGGCTATCATGCACTGATCACGTGGCTATCATGCACTGATCACGTGGCTGATCATGCACTGATCACGTGACTGATCATGCACTGATCACGTCTATATCATGCACTGATCACGTGACTGATCATGCACTGATCACGTGGCTGATCATGCACTGATCACGTGACTGATCATGCACTGATCACGTGCCTGATCATGCACTGATCACGTGACTGATCATGCACTGATCACGTGGCTATCATGCACTGATCACGTGGCTGATCATGCACTGATCACGTGGCTGATCATGCACTGATACCGTGACTGAGCATGGACTGATCACATGACTATCATGTAGTGATCACGTGACTTAATGGCGCTGATCATGTGACTGATCATGCGCTGATCATGTTTGCTATCATACACTGATCATGTGCCTCTGGAGGCAATAAACAAAGAGCTGAGTAGGCACGAATCAAACAGTCAGCAGGCAATAATCATGGAACTCAGCTGTGAGGAATCATGCTGCTCAGCTGGCAATAATCAAGCAGCTGAGCAGGCAGGAATTACGCAGCACAGCTGGCAATTGTCAAGCAGATGACAGGCAGGAATCATGCAGCTCAGCTGGCAATTGTCAAGCAGATGAGCAGACAGTAATCACGCAGCTCAGCAGGCCCTGATCACGTGACTGAGCATGCACTGTTCACGTGGCTGATCATACACTGATCACGTGATGATCATGCACTGATCACTTGGATATCATGCACTGATCACGTGGCTGATCATACACTGTTCACGTGTCTGACCATGCACTGATCACGTGGCTGATCATACACTGCTCACGTAACTGATCATGCACTGATCACGTGGCTATCATGCACTGATCACGTGGCTGAACATGCACTGTTCACGTGGCTGATCACACACCTGTCACGTGACATATCATGCACTGATCACGTGGCACTCATGCACTGATCACGTGGCTGATCATACTCTGCTCACGTAACTGATCATGCACACATCACGTGGCTATCATGCACTGCTCACGTGGCTGATCATGGAATGATCACGTAGCTACCATATACTGGTCACGTGACTGATCATGCACTGATCACGTAAATGATCATGCACTGTTCACGTGACTGATCATGTACTGATCACGTGACTGATCATGCACTGATCACGTGGCTATCATGCACTGCTCACGTGGCTGATCATGCAACGATCACGTAGCAACCATGTACTGGTCACGTGACTGATCATGCACTGATCACGTAATTGATCATGCACTGATCACGTGGCTCATCATGCACTGATCACGTGGCTGATCACATGTATCACGTGACTGATCATGCACTGATCACGTGGCTCTCATGCACTGATCACGTGGCTGTCATGCACTGATCACGTGGATATCATGCACTGATCACGTGGCTGATCACACACGTATCACATGACTGATCATGCACTGATCACGTGGCTATCATGCACTGATCACGTGGCTATCATGCACTGATCACGTGGCTGATCATGCAATGATCACGTAGCTACCATGTACTGGTCACGTGACTGATCATGCACTGATCACGTAATTGATCATGCACTGATCACGTGGCTGATCATGCACTGATCACGTGGCTGATCATGCACTGATCACGTGACTGATCATGCACTGATCACGTGACTGATCATGCACTGATCACGTGGCTATCATGCACTGATCACGTGGCTGATCATGCACTGATCACGTGGCTGATCATGCACTGATCACGTGGCTGATCATGCACTGATCACGTGACTGATCATGCACTGATCACGTGACTGATCATGCACTGATCACGTGGCTATCATGCACTACTCACGTGGCTGATCATGCAATGATCATGTAGCTACCATGTACAGGTCACGTGAATGATCATACACCCATCAGGTGACTGATCATGCACTGATCACGTGGCTATCATGCACTGATCACGAGACTGATCATGCACTGATCACGTCTATATCATGCACTGATCACATGACTGCCCATGCACTGATCACGTGGATGATCATACACTAATCATGTGACAGATCATGCACTGATCACGTGGCTGATCATGCACTGATACCGTGACTGAGCATGGACTGATCACATGACTATCATGTAGTGATCACGTGACTTAATGGCGCTGATCATGTGACTGATCATGCGCTGATCATGTTTGCTATCATACACTGATCATGTGCCTCTGGAGGCAATAAACAAAGAGCTGAGTAGGCACGAATCAAACAGTCAGCAGGCAATAATCATGGAACTCAGGTGTGAGGAATCATGCTGCTCAGCTGGCAATAATCAAGCAGCTGAGCAGGCAGGAATTACGCAGCACAGCTGGCAATTGTCAAGCAGATGACAGGCAGGAATCGTGCAGCTCAGCTGGCAATTGTCAAGCAGATGAGCAGACAGTAATCACGCAGCTCAGCAGGCCCTGATCACGTGACTGAGCATGCACTGTTCACGTGGCTGATCATACACTGATCACGTGATGATCATGCACTGATCACTTGGATATCATGCACTGATCACGTGGCTGATCATACACTGTTCACGTGTCTGACCATGCACTGATCACGTGGCTGATCATACACTGCTCACGTAACTGATCATGCACTGATCACGTGGCTATCATGCACTGATCACGTGGCTGAACATGCACTGTTCACGTGGCTGATCACACACCTGTCACGTGACATATCATGCACTGATCACGTGGCACTCATGCACTGATCACGTGGCTGATCATACTCTGCTCACGTAACTGATCATGCACACATCACGTGGCTATCATGCACTGCTCACGTGGCTCGTCATGGAATGATCACGTAGCTACCATATACTGGTCACGTGACTGATCATGCACAGATCACGTAAATGATCATGCACTGTTCACGTGACTGATCATGTACTGATCACGTGACTGATCATGCACTGATCACGTGGCTATCATGCTCTGCTCACGTGGCTGATCATGCAATGATCACGTAGCAACCATGTACTGGTCACGTGACTGATCATGCACTGATCACGTAATTGATCCTGCACTGATCACGTGGCTCATCATGCACTGATCACGTGGCTGATCACACATGTATCACGTGACTGATCATGCACTGATCACGTGGCATCATGCACTGATCACGTGGCTGTCATGCACTGATCACGTGGATATCATGCACTGATCACGTGGCTGATCACACACGTATCACATGACTGATCATGCACTGATCACGTGGCTATCATGCACTGATCACGTGGCTATCATGCACTGATCACGTGGCTGATCATGCAATGATCACGTAGCTACCATGTACTGGTCACGTGACTGATCATGCACTGATCACGTAATGATCATGCACTGATCACGTGGCTGATCATGCACTGATCACGTGGCTGATCATGCACTGATCACGTGACTGATCATGCACTGATCACGTGACTGATCATGCACTGATCACGTGGCTATCATGCACTGATCACGTGGCTGATCATGCACTGATCACGTGCCTGATCATGCACTGATCACGTGGCTGATCATGCACTGATCACGTGACTGATCATGCACTGATCACGTGACTGATCATGCACTGATCACGTGGCTATCATGCACTGATCACGTGGCTGATCATGCATGATCACGCAGCTATCATGTACTGGTCACATGACTGATCATGCACTGATCACGTGACTGATCATGCACTGATCACGTGGCTATCATGCACTGATCACGTGGCTGATCATGCAATGATCACGTAGCTACCATGTACAGGTCACGTGAATGATCATGCACTGATCACGTGACTGATCATGCACTGATCACGTGGCTATCATGCACTGATCACGGGACTGATCATGCACTGATCACGTATATATCATGCACTGATCACGTGACTGATCATGCACTGATCACGTGGATGATCATACACTGATCACGTGACTGATCATGCACTGATCACGTGGCTATCATGCACTGATCACGTGGCTGATCATGCACTGATCACGCAGCTATCATGCACTGATCACGTGACTGATCATGCACTGATCACGTGGCTGATCATGCACTGATCACGTGGCTATCATGCACTGATCACGTGGCTGATCATGCACTGATCACGTGACTGATCATGCACTGATCACGTGACTGATCATGCACTGATCACGTGGCAATCATGCACTGATCACGTGGCTGATCATGCACTGATCACGTGACTGATCATGCACTGATCACGTGACTGATCATGCACTGATCACGTGGCTATCATGCACTGATCACGTGACTGATCATGCACTGATCACGTGGCTGATCATGCACTGATCACGTGACTGATCATGCACTGATCACGTGGTATCATGCACTGATCACGTGGCTGATCATGCACTGATCACGTGGCTGATCATGCACTGATCACGTGGCTGATCATGCACTGATCACGTGGCTGATCATGCACTGATCACGTGGCTATCATGCACTGATCACGTGGCTGATCATGCACTGATCACGTGCTCATGCACTGATCACGTGACTGATCATGCACTGATCACGTAACTGATCATGCACTGATCACGTGACTGATCATGCACTGATCACGTGACTGATCATGCACTGATCACGTGGCTATCATGCACTGCTCACGTGGCTGATCATGCAATGATCACGTAGCTACATGTACTGTCACGTGACTGATCATGCACTGATCACGTAACTGATCATGCACTGATCACGTGGCTGATCATGCACTGATCACGTGACTGATCATGCACTGATCACGTGACTGATCATGCACTGATCACGTGGCTATCATGCACTGATCACGTGGCTGATCATGCACTGATCACGTGACTGATCATGCACTGATCACGTGACTGATCATGCACTGATCACGTGGATATCATGCACTGATCACGTGGCTGATCATACACTGATCACGTGACTGATCATGCACTGATCACGTGGCTGATCATGCACTGATCACGTGACTGATCATGCACTGATCACGTGGCTATCATGCACTGATCACGTGACTGATCATGCACTGATCACGTGGCTGATCATGCACTGATCACGTGACTGATCATGCACTGATCACGTGGCACTCATGCACTGATCACGTGGCTGATCATGCACTGATCACGTAACTGATCATGCACTGATCACGTGGCTATCATGCACTGATCACGTGGCTGATCATGCAATGATCACGTAGCTACCATGCACTGATCACGTGACTGATCATGCACTGATCACGTGATGATCATGCACTGATCACGTGACTGATCATGCACTGATCACGTGACTGATCATGCACTGATCACGTGGCTGATCATGCACTGATCACGTGGCTGATCATGCACTGATCACGTGCTGATCATGCACTGATCACGTGGCTGATCATGCACTGATCACGTGACTGATCATGCACTGATCACGTGACTGATCATGCACTGATCACGTGGCTGATCATGCACTGATCACGTGGCTGATCATGCACTGATCACGTGGCTGATCATGCACTGATCACGTGACTGATCATGCACTGATCACGTGGCTGATCATGCACTGATCACGTGGCTGATCATGCACTGATCACGTGACTGATCATGCACTGATCACGTGGCTATCATGCACTGATCACGTGGCTGATCATGCACTGATCACGTAGCTATCATGCACTGATCACGTGACTGATCATGCACTGATCACGTAATTGATCATGCACTGATCACGTGGCTGATCATGCACTGATCACGTGACTGATCATGCACTGATCACGTGACTGATCATGCACTGATCACGTGACTGATCATGCACTGATCACGTGGCTGATCATGCACTGATCACGTGGCTGATCATGCACTGATCACGTGGCTATCATGCACTGATCACGTGGCTGATCATGCACTGATCACGTGACTGATCATGCACTGATCACGTGGCTGATCATGCACTGATCACGTGACTGATCATGCACTGATCACGTGGCTGATCATGCACTGATCACGTGGCTGATCATGCAATGATCACGTAGCTACCATGCACTGATCACGTGACTGATCATGCACTGATCACGTGACTGATCATGCACTGATCACGTGGCTGATCATGCACTGATCACGTGACTGATCATGCACTGATCACGTGGCTATCATGCACTGATCACGTGACTGATCATGCAATGATCACGCAGCTACCATGCACTGATCACGTGACTGATCATGCACTGATCACGTGACTGATCATGCACTGATCACTGGCTTATCATGCACTGATCATGTGACTGATCATGCGCTGATCATGTTTGCTATCATACACTGATCATGTGCCTCTGGAGGCAATGAACAAAGAGCTGAGTAGGCACGAATCAGTCAGCAGGCAATAATCATGGAACTCAGCTGTGAGGAATCATGCTGCTCAGCTGGCAATAATCAAGCAGCTGAGCAGGCAGGAATTACGCAGCACAGCTGGCAATTGTCAAGCAGATGACAGGCAGGAATCGTGCAGCTCAGCTGGCAATTGTCAAGCAGATGAGCAGACAGTAATCACGCAGCTCAGCAGGCCCTGATCACGTGACTGAGCATGCACTGTTCACGTGGCTGATCATACACTGATCACGTGACTGATCATGCACTGATCACGTGACTGATCATGCACTGATCACGTGGCTGATCATGCACTGATCACGTGGCTGATCATGCACTGATCACGTGGCTGATCATGCACTGATCACGTGGCTGATCATGCACTGATCACGTGACTGATCATGCACTGATCACGTGGCTGATCATGCACTGATCACGTGGCTATCATGCACTGATCACGTGGCTGATCATGCACTGATCACGTGGCTACCATGCACTGATCACGTGACTGATCATGCACTGATCACGTGACTGATCATGCACTGATCACGTGGCTATCATGCACTGATCACGTGGCTGATCATGCAATGATCACGTAGCTACCATGTACTGGTCACGTGACTGATCATGCACTGATCACGTGACTGATCATGCACTGATCACGTGGCTGATCATGCACTGATCACGTGGCTGATCATGCACTGATCACGTGGCTGATCATGCACTGATCACGTGACTGATCATGCACTGATCACGTGACTGATCATGCACTGATCACGTGGCTGATCATGCACTGATCACGTGGCTGATCATGCACTGATCACGTGACTGATCATGCACTGATCACGTGGCATCATGCACTGATCACGTGGCTGATCATACTGTGATCACGTGACTCATGCACTGATCACGTGGCTATCATGCACTGATCACGTGGCTGATCATGCAATGATCACGTAGCTACCATGTACTGGTCACGTGACTGATCATGCACTGATCACGTGAATGATCATGCACTGATCACGTGACTGATCATGCACTGATCACGTGACTGATCATGCACTGATCACGTGACTGATCATGCACTGATCACGTGCCTGATCATGCACTGATCACGTGACTGATCATGCACTGATCACGTGGCTATCATGCACTGATCACGTGGCTGATCATGCACTGATCACGTGGCTGATCATGCACTGATACCGTGACTGAGCATGGACTGATCACATGACTATCATGTAGTGATCACGTGACTTAATGGCGCTGATCATGTGACTGATCATGCACTGATCATGTTTGCTATCATACACTGATCATGTGCCTCTGGAGGCAATAAACAAAGAGCTGAGTAGGCACGAATCAAACAGTCAGCAGGCAATAATCATGGAACTCAGGTGTGAGGAATCATGCTGCTCAGCTGGCAATAATCAAGCAGCTGAGCAGGCAGGAATTACGCAGCACAGCTGGCAATTGTCAAGCAGATGACAGGCAGGAATCGTGCAGCTCAGCTGGCAATTGTCAAGCAGATGAGCAGACAGTAATCACGCAGCTCAGCAGGCCCTGATCACGTGACTGAGCATGCACTGATCACGTGGCTGATCATACACTGATCACGTGTCTGATCATGCACTGATCACGTGGCTGATCATGCACTGATCACGTAACTGATCATGCACTGATCACGTGGCTATCATGCACTGATCACGTGGCTGATCATGCACTGATCACGTGGCTGATCACACACTGTCACGTGACTATCATGCACTGATCACGTGGCACTCATGCACTGATCACGTGGCTGATCATACACTGATCACGTAACTGCACACATCACGTGGCTATCATGCACTGATCACGTGGCTGATCATGCATGATCACGTAGCTACCATATACTGGTCACGTGACTGATCATGCACTGATCACGTAATGATCATGCACTGATCACGTGACTGATCATGCACTGATCACGTGACTGATCATGCACTGATCACGTGGCTGATCATGCACTGATCACGTGGCTGATCATGCACTGATCACGTGGCTGATCATGCACTGATCACGTGGCTGATCATGCACTGATCACGTGACTGATCATGCACTGATCACGTGACTGATCATGCACTGATCACGTGACTGATCATGCACTGATCACGTGGCTATCATGCACTGATCACGTGGCTGATCATGCACTGATCACGTGACTGATCATGCACTGATCACGTGACTGATCATGCACTGATCACGTGACTGATCATGCACTGATCACGTGGCTGATCATGCACTGATCACGTGACTGATCATGCACTGATCACGTGGCTGATCATGCACTGATCACGTGACTGATCATGCACTGATCACGTGGCTGATCATGCACTGATCACGTGGCTGATCATGCACTGATCACGTGACTGATCATGCACTGATCACGTGACTGATCATGCACTGATCACGTGGCTATCATGCACTGATCACGTGGCTGATCATGCACTGATCACCTGCCTGATCATGCACTGATCACGTGACTGATCATGCACTGATCACGTGGCTATCATGCACTGATCACGTGGCTGATCATGCACTGATCACGTGGCTGATCATGCACTGATACCGTGACTGAGCATGGACTGATCACATGACTATCATGTAGTGATCACGTGACTTAATGGCGCTGATCATGTGACTGATCATGCGCTGATCATGTTTGCTATCATACACTGATCATGTGCCTCTGGAGGCAATAAACAAAGAGCTGAGTAGGCACGAATCAAACAGTCAGCAGGCAATAATCATGGAACTCAGCTGTGAGGAATCATGCTGCTCAGCTGGCAATAATCAAGCAGCTGAGCAGGCAGGAATTACGCAGCACAGCTGGCAATTGTCAAGCAGATGACAGGCAGGAATCGTGCAGCTCAGCTGGCAATTGTCAAGCAGATGAGCAGACAGTAATCACGCAGCTCAGCAGGCCCTGATCACGTGACTGAGCATGCACTGTTCACGTGGCTGATCATACACTGATCACGTGATTGATCATGCACTGATCACTTGGATATCATGCACTGATCACGTGGCTGATCATACACTGTTCACGTGTCTGACCATGCACTGATCACGTGGCTGATCATACACTGCTCACGTAACTGATCATGCACTGATCACGTGGCTATCATGCACTGATCACGTGGCTGAACATGCACTGTTCACGTGGCTGATCACACACCTGTCACGTGACATATCATGCACTGATCACGTGGCACTCATGCACTGATCACGTGGCTGATCATACTCTGCTCACGTAACTGATCATGCACACATCACGTGGCTATCATGCACTGCTCACGTGGCTCGTCATGGAATGATCACGTAGCTACCATATACTGGTCACGTGACTGATCATGCACAGATCACGTAAATGATCATGCACTGTTCACGTGACTGATCATGTACTGATCACGTGACTGATCATGCACTGATCACGTGGCTATCATGCACTGCTCACGTGGCTGATCATGCAACGATCACGTAGCAACCATGTACTGGTCACGTGACTGATCATGCACTGATCACGTGGCTGATCATGCACTGATCACGTGGCTGATCATGCACTGATCACGTGGCTGATCATGCACTGATCACGTGACTGATCATGCACTGATCACGTGACTGATCATGCACTGATCACGTGGCTATCATGCACTGATCACGTGGCTGATCATGCACTGATCACGTGACTGATCATGCACTGATCACTGGCTATCATGCACTGATCACGTGGCTATCATGCACTGATCACGTGGCTGATCATGCACTGATCACGTGACTGATCATGCACTGATCACGTGATATCATGCACTGATCACGTGACTGATCATGCACTGATCACGTGGATGATCATGCACTGATCATGTGATGATCATGCACTGATCACGTGGCTATCATGCACTGATCACGTGGCTGATCATGCACTGATCACGTAGCTATCATGCACTGATCACGTGACTGATCATGCACTGATCACGTTGATCATGCACTGATCACGTGACTGATCATGCACTGATCACGTGACTGATCATGCACTGATCACGTGGCTATCATGCACTGATCACGTGGCTGATCATGCACTGATCACGTAGCTATCATGCACTGATCACGTGACTGATCATGCACTGATCACGTGACTGATCATGCACTGATCACGTGGCTGATCATGCACTGATCACGTGGCTGATCATGCACTGATCACGTGACTGATCATGCACTGATCACGTGACTGATCATGCACTGATCACGTGGCTGATCATGCACTGATCACGTGACTGATCATGCACTGATCACGTGACTGATCATGCACTGATCACGTGGCTATCATGCACTGATCACGTGGCTGATCATGCACTGATCACGTGCCTGATCATGCACTGATCACGTGACTGATCATGCACTGATCACGTGGCTATCATGCACTGATCACGTGGCTGATCATGCACTGATCACGTGGCTGATCATGCACTGATACCGTGACTGAGCATGGACTGATCACATGACTATCATGTAGTGATCACGTGACTTAATGGCACTGATCATGTGACTGATCATGCGCTGATCATGTTTGCTATCATACACTGATCATGTGCCTCTGGAGGCAATAAACAAAGAGCTGAGTAGGCACGAATCAAACAGTCAGCAGGCAATAATCATGGAACTCAGGTGTGAGGAATCATGCTGCTCAGCTGGCAATAATCAAGCAGCTGAGCAGGCAGGAATTACGCAGCACAGCTGGCAATTGTCAAGCAGATGACAGGCAGGAATCGTGCAGCTCAGCTGGCAATTGTCAAGCAGATGAGCAGACAGTAATCACGCAGCTCAGCAGGCCCTGATCACGTGACTGAGCATGCACTGTTCACGTGGCTGATCATACACTGATCACGTGACTGATCATGCACTGATCACTGGATATCATGCACTGATCACGTGGCTGATCATACACTGTTCACGTGACCATGCACACTGATCACGTGGCTGATCATACACTGATCACGTAACTGATCATGCACTGATCACGTGGCTGATCATGCACTGATCACGTGGCTGATCATGCACTGATCACGTGACTGATCATGCACTGATCACGTGACTGATCATGCACTGATCACGTGGCTGATCATGCACTGATCACGGCTGATCATGCACTGATCACGTGGCTGATCATGCACTGATCACGTGGCTGATCATGCACTGATCACGTGACTGATCATGCACTGATCACGTGACTGATCATGCACTGATCACGTGGCTGATCATGCACTGATCACGTGATCATGCACTGATCACGTGACTGATCATGCACTGATCACGTATATCATGCACTGATCACGTGACTGATCATGCACTGATCACGTGGCTGATCATGCACTGATCACGTGACTGATCATGCACTGATCACGTGGCTATCATGCACTGATCACGTGGCTGATCATGCACTGATCACGCTATCATGCACTGATCACGTGACTGATCATGCACTGATCACGTGGCTGATCATGCACTGATCACGTGGCTATCATGCACTGATCACGTGGCTGATCATGCACTGATCACGTGACTGATCATGCACTGATCACGTGACTGATCATGCACTGATCACGTGGCTATCATGCACTGATCACGTGGCTGATCATGCACTGATCACGTGGCTGATCATGCACTGATCACGTGACTGATCATGCACTGATCACGTGGCTATCATGCACTGATCACGTGACTATCATGCACTGATCACGTGGCTGATCATGCACTGATCACGTGACTGATCATGCACTGATCACGTGGTATCATGCACTGATCACGTGGCTGATCATGCACTGATCACGTGACTGATCATGCACTGATCACGTGGCTATCATGCACTGATCACGTGGCTGATCATGCACTGATCACGCAGCTATCATGCACTGATCACGTGACTGATCATGCACTGATCACGTATTGATCATGCACTGATCACGTGGCTGATCATGCACTGATCACGTGACTGATCATGCACTGATCACGTGACTGATCATGCACTGATCACGTGACTGATCATGCACTGATCACGTGGCTGATCATGCACTGATCACGTGACTGATCATGCACTGATCACGTGGCTATCATGCACTGATCACGTGGCTGATCATGCACTGATCACGTGGCTGATCATGCACTGATCACGTGGCTGATCATGCACTGATCACGTGACTGATCATGCACTGATCACGTGGCTGATCATGCACTGATCACGTGGCTGATCATGCAATGATCACGTAGCTATCATGCACTGATCACGTGACTGATCATGCACTGATCACGTGACTGATCATGCACTGATCACGTGGCTGATCATGCACTGATCACGTGACTGATCATGCACTGATCACGTGGCTATCATGCACTGATCACGTGACTGATCATGCACTGATCACGCAGCTACCATGCACTGATCACGTGACTGATCATGCACTGATCACATAATTGATCATGCACTGATCACTGGCTTATCATGCACTGATCATGTGACTGATCATGCGCTGATCATGTTTGGTGTCATACACTGATCATGTGCCTCTGGAGGCAATGAACAAAGAGCTGAGTAGGCAGGAATCAGTCAGCAGGCAATAATCATGGAACTCAGCTCTGAGAAATCATGCTGCTCAGCTGGCAATAATCAAGCAGCTGAGCAGGCAGGAATTACGCAGCACAGCTGGCAATTGTCAAGCAGATGACAGGCAGGAATCGTGCAGCTCAGCTGGCAATTGTCAAGCAGATGAGCAGACAGTAATCACGCAGCTCAGCAGGCCCTGATCACGTGACTGAGCATGCACTGTTCACGTGGCTGATCATACACTGATCACGTGACTGATCATGCACTGATCACGTGACTGATCATGCACTGATCACGTGGCTGATCATGCACTGATCACGTGGCTGATCATGCACTGATCACGTGGCTGATCATGCACTGATCACGTGGCTGATCATGCACTGATCACGTGACTGATCATGCACTGATCACGTGGCTGATCATGCACTGATCACGTGGCTATCATGCACTGATCACGTGGCTGATCATGCACTGATCACGCAGCTACCATGCACTGATCACGTGACTGATCATGCACTGATCACGTGACTGATCATGCACTGATCACGTGGCTATCATGCACTGATCACGTGGCTGATCATGCAATGATCACGTAGCTACATGCACTGATCACGTGACTGATCATGCACTGATCACGTGACTGATCATGCACTGATCACGTGGCTGATCATGCACTGATCACGTGGCTGATCATGCACTGATCACGTGGCTGATCATGCACTGATCACGTGACTGATCATGCACTGATCACGTGACTGATCATGCACTGATCACGTGGCTGATCATGCACTGATCACGTGGCTGATCATGCACTGATCACGTGACTGATCATGCACTGATCACGTGGCACATGCACTGATCACGTGGCTGATCATACACTGATCACGTGACTCATGCACTGATCACGTGGCTATCATGCACTGATCACGTGGCTGTCATGCACTGATCACGTAGCTACCATACTGGTCACGTGACTGATCATGCACTGATCACGTGATCATGCACTGATCACGTGACTGATCATGCACTGATCACGTGACTGATCATGCACTGATCACGTGGCTATCATGCACTGATCACGTGGCTGATCATGCAATGATCACGTAGCTACCATGTACTGGTCACGTGACTGATCATGCACTGATCACGTAATTGATCATGCACTGATCACGTGGCTGATCATGCACTGATCACGTGGCTGATCATGCACTGATCACGTGACTGATCATGCACTGATCACGTGACTGATCATGCACTGATCACGTGGCTATCATGCACTGATCACGTGGCTGATCATGCACTGATCACGTGGCTGATCATGCACTGATCACGTGGCTGATCATGCACTGATCACGTGACTGATCATGCACTGATCACGTGACTGATCATGCACTGATCACGTGGCTATCATGCACTGATCACGTGGCTGATCATGCATGATCACGCAGCTACCATGTACTGGTCACATGACTGATCATGCACTGATCACGTGACTGATCATGCACTGATCACGTGGCTATCATGCACTGATCACGTGGCTGATCATGCAATGATCATGTAGCTACCATGTACTGGTCACGTGACTGATCATGCACTGATCACGTGACTGATCATGCACTGATCACGTGGCTATCATGCACTGATCACGTGACTGATCATGCACTGATCACGTATATCATGCACTGATCACATGACTGATCATGCACTGATCACGTGGATGATCATACACTGATCACGTGACTGATCATGCACTGATCACGTGGCTATCATGCACTGATCACGTGGCTGATCATGCACTGATCACGCAGCTATCATGTACTGATCACGTGACTGATCATGCACTGATCACGTGGCTGATCATGCACTGATCACGTGGCTATCATGCACTGATCACGTGGCTGATCATGCACTGATCACGTGACTGATCATGCACTGATCACGTGACTGATCATGCACTGATCACGTGGCAATCATGCACTGATCACGTGGCTGATCATGCACTGATCACGTGACTGATCATGCACTGATCACGTGACTGATCATGCACTGATCACGTGGCTATCATGCACTGATCACGTGACTGATCATGCACTGATCACGTGGCTGATCATGCACTGATCACGTGACTGATCATGCACTGATCACGTGGTGATCATGCACTGATCACGTGGCTGATCATGCACTGATCACGTGGCTGATCATGCACTGATCACGTGGCTGATCATGCACTGATCACGTAGCTGATCATGCACTGATCACGTGGCTATCATGCACTGATCACGTGGCTGATCATGCACTGATCACGTGGCTGATCATGCACTGATCACGTGACTGATCATGCACTGATCACGTAACTGATCATGCACTGATCACGTGACTGATCATGCACTGATCACGTGACTGATCATGCACTGATCACGTGGCTATCATGCACTGATCACGTGGCTGATCATGCAATGATCACGTAGCTACATGTACTGGTCACGTGACTGATCATGCACTGATCACGTAATTGATCATGCACTGATCACGTGGCTGATCATGCACTGATCACGTGACTGATCATGCACTGATCACGTGACTGATCATGCACTGATCACGTGGCTATCATGCACTGATCACGTGGCTGATCATGCACTGATCACGTGACTGATCATGCACTGATCACGTGACTGATCATGCACTGATCACGTGGATATCATGCACTGATCACGTGGCTGATCATACACTGATCACGTGTCTGATCATGCACTGATCACGTGGCTGATCATGCACTGATCACGTGACTGATCATGCACTGATCACGTGGCTATCATGCACTGATCACGTGACTGATCATGCACTGATCACGTGGCTGATCATGCACTGTCACGTGACTGATCATGCACTGATCACGTGGCACTCATGCACTGATCACGTGGCTGATCATACACTGATCACGTAACTGATCATGCACTGATCACGTGGCTATCATGCACTGATCACGTGGCTGATCATGCAATGATCACGTAGCTACCATATACTGGTCACGTGACTGATCATGCACTGATCACGTAATGATCATGCACTGATCACGTGACTGATCATGCACTGATCACGTGACTGATCATGCACTGATCACGTGGCTGATCATGCACTGATCACGTGGCTGATCATGCACTGATCACGTGACTGATCATGCACTGATCACGTGGCTGATCATGCACTGATCACGTGACTGATCATGCACTGATCACGTGGCTGATCATGCACTGATCACGTGGCTGATCATGCACTGATCACGTGACTGATCATGCACTGATCACGTGGCTGATCATGCACTGATCACGTGACTGATCATGCACTGATCACGTGGCTGATCATGCACTGATCACGTGGCTGATCATGCACTGATCACGTGACTGATCATGCACTGATCACGTGGCTATCATGCACTGATCACGTGGCTGATCATGCACTGATCACGCAGCTACCATGCACTGATCACGTGACTGATCATGCACTGATCACGTAATTGATCATGCACTGATCACGTGGCTGATCATGCACTGATCACGTGACTGATCATGCACTGATCACGTGACTGATCATGCACTGATCACGTGACTGATCATGCACTGATCACGTGGCTGATCATGCACTGATCACGTGACTGATCATGCACTGATCACGTGGCTATCATGCACTGATCACGTGGCTGATCATGCACTGATCACGTGGCTGATCATGCACTGATCACGTGGCTGATCATGCACTGATCACGTGACTGATCATGCACTGATCACGTGGCTGATCATGCACTGATCACGTGGCTGATCATGCAATGATCACGTAGCTATCATGCACTGGTCACGTGACTGATCATGCACTGATCACGTGACTGATCATGCACTGATCACGTGGCTGATCATGCACTGATCACGTGACTGATCATGCACTGATCACGTGGCTATCATGCACTGATCACGTGGCTGATCATGCAATGATCACGCAGCTACCATGTACTGGTCACGTGACTGATCATGCACTGATCACGTAATTGATCATGCACTGATCACGTGGCTTATCATGCATTGATCATGTGACTGATCATGTGCTGATCATGTTTGGTATCATACACTGATCATGTGCCTCTGGAGGCAATGAACAAAGAGCTGAGTAGGCAGGAATCAGTCAGCAGGCAATAATCATGGAACTCAGCTGTGAGAAATCATGCTGCTCAGCTGGCAATAATCAAGCAGCTGAGCAGGCAGGAATTATGCAGCACAGCTGGCAATTGTCAAGCAGATGACAGGCAGGAATCGTGCAGCTCAGCTGGCAATTGTCAAGCAGATGAGCAGACAGTAATCACGCAGCTCAGCAGGCCCTGATCACGTGACTGAGCATGCACTGTTCACGTGGCTGATCATACACTGATCACGTGACTGATCATGCACTGATCACGTGGCTATCATGCACTGATCACGTGGCTGATCATGCACTGATCACGTAATGTCATGCACTGATCACGTGGCTGATCATGCACTGATCACGTGGCTGATCATGCACTGATCACGTGACTGATCATGCACTGATCACGTGGCTATCATGCACTGATCACGTGGCTGATCATGCACTGATCACGGACTGATCATGCACTGATCACGTGCTATCATGCACTGACACATGACTGATCATGCACTGATCACGTGGATGATCATGCACTGATCACGTGACTGATCATGCACTGATCACGTGACTGATCATGCACTGATCACGTGGCTGATCATGCACTGATCACGTGGCTATCATGCACTGATCACGTGGCTGATCATGCACTGATCACGTAGCTATCATGTACTGATCACGTGACTGATCATGCACTGATCACGTAATTGATCATGCACTGATCACGTGGCTGATCATGCACTGATCACGTGGCTGATCATGCACTGATCACGTGACTGATCATGCACTGATCACGTGACTGATCATGCACTGATCACGTGGCTATCATGCACTGATCACGTGGCTGATCATACTGATCACGTGCCTGTCATGCACTGATCACGTGGCTGATCATGCACTGATCACGTGACTGATCATGCACTGATCACGTGGCTATCATGCACTGATCACGTGGCTATCATGCACTGATCACGTGGCTGATCATGCACTGATCACGTAGCTATCATGCACTGATCACGTGACTGATCATGCACTGATCACGTGGCTGATCATGCACTGATCACGTGACTGATCATGCACTGATCACGTGACTGATCATGCACTGATCACGTGGCTGATCATGCACTGATCACGTGTCTGATCATGCACTGATCACGTGGCTGATCATACACTGATCACGTAACTGATCATGCACTGATCACGTGGCTATCATGCACTGATCACGTGGCTGATCATGCACTGATCACGTGGCTGATCACAACTGTCACGTGACTGATCATGCACTGATCACGTGGCACTCATGCACTGATCACGTGGCTGATCATACACTGCTCACGTAACTGATCATGCACATCACGTGGCTATCATGCACTGCTCACGTGGCTGATCATGCAATGATCACGGAGCTACCATATACTGGTCACGTGACTGATCATGCACAGATCACGTAAATGATCATGCACTGATCACGTGACTGATCATGCACTGATCACGTGACTGATCATGCACTGATCACGTGGCTATCATGCACTGCTCACGTGGCTGATCATGCAATGATCACGTAGCAACCATGTACTGGTCACGTGACTGATCATGCACTGATCACGTAATTGATCATGCACTGATCACGTGGCTCATCATGCACTGATCACGTGGCTGATCACACACTGATCACGTGACTGATCATGCACTGATCACGTGGCTATCATGCACTGATCACGTGGCTGATCATGCACTGATCACGTGACTGATCATGCACTGATCACGTGGCTATCATGCACTGATCACGTGGCTGATCATGCACTGATCACGTGGCTATCATGCACTGATCACGTGACTGATCATGCACTGATCACGTAATGATCATGCACTGATCACGTGGCTGATCATGCACTGATCACGTGACTGATCATGCACTGATCACGTGACTGATCATGCACTGATCACGTGGCTATCATGCACTGATCACGTGGCTGATCATGCACTGATCACGTGGCTATCATGCACTGATCACGTGACTGATCATGCACTGATCACGTGACTGATCATGCACTGATCACGTGGCTGATCATGCACTGATCACGTGACTGATCATGCACTGATCACGTGACTGATCATGCACTGATCACGTGGCTATCATGCACTGATCACGTGGCTGATCATGCACTGATCACGCAGCTATCATGCACTGATCACGTGACTGATCATGCACTGATCACGTAACTGATCATGCACTGATCACGTGGCTGATCATGCACTGATCACGTGGCTGATCATGCACTGATCACGTGGCTATCATGCACTGATCACGTGGCTGATCATGCACTGATCATGTAGCTACCATGTACTGGTCACGTGAATGATCATACACCCATCAGGTGACTGATCATGCACTGATCACGTGGCTATCATGCACTGATCACGAGACTGATCATGCACTGATCACGTCTAATCATGCACTGATCACATGACTGCCCATGCACTGATCACGTGGATGATCATACACTGATCATGTGACAGATCATGCACTGATCACGTGGCTGATCATGCACTGATACCGTGACTGAGCATGGACTGATCACATGACTATCATGTAGTGATCACGTGACTTAATGGCGCTGATCATGTGACTGATCATGCGCTGATCATGTTTGCTATCATACACTGATCATGTGCCTCTGGAGGCAATAAACAAAGAGCTGAGTAGGCACGAATCAAACAGTCAGCAGGCAATAATCATGGAACTCAGCTGTGAGGAATCATGCTGCTCAGCTGGCAATAATCAAGCAGCTGAGCAGGCAGGAATTACGCAGCACAGCTGGCAATTGTCAAGCAGATGACAGGCAGGAATCGTGCAGCTCAGCTGGCAATTGTCAAGCAGATGAGCAGACAGTAATCACGCAGCTCAGCAGGCCCTGATCACGTGACTGAGCATGCACTGTTCACGTGGCTGATCATACACTGATCACGTGATTGATCATGCACTGATCACGTGGATATCATGCACTGATCACGTGGCTGATCATACACTGATCACGTGTCTGACCATGCACTGATCACGTGGCTGATCATACACTGATCACGTAACTGATCATGCACTGATCACGTGGCTATCATGCACTGATCACGTGGCTGATCATGCACTGATCACGTGACTGATCATGCACTGATCACGTGGCTATCATGCACTGATCACGTGGCTGATCATGCACTGATCACGAGCGATCATGTACTGATCACGTGACTGATCATGCACTGATCACGTGACTGATCATGCACTGATCACGTGGCTATCATGCACTGATCACGTGGCTATCATGCACTGATCACGTGGCTGATCATGCACTGATCACGTAGCTATCATGCACTGATCACGTGACTGATCATGCACTGATCACGTGACTGATCATGCACTGATCACGTGACTGATCATGCACTGATCACGTGACTGATCATGCACTGATCACGTGACTGATCATGCACTGATCACGTGGCTGATCATGCACTGATCACGTGGCTGATCATGCACTGATCACATGACTGATCATGCACTGATCACGTGGCTTATCATGCACTGATCATGTGACTGATCATGCACTGATCATGTTTGCTATCATACACTGATCATGTGCCTCTGGAGGCAATGAACAAAGAGCTGAGTAGGCACGAATCAGTCAGCAGGCAATAATCATGGAACTCAGCTCTGAGAAATCATGCTGCTCAGCTGGCAATAATCAATGCACTGAGCAGGCAGGAATTACGCAGCACAGCTGGCAATTGTCAAGCAGATGACAGGCAGGAATCGTGCAGCTCAGCTGGCAATTGTCAAGCAGATGAGCAGACACTAATCACGCAGCTCAGCAGGCCCTGATCACGTGACTGAGCATGCACTGTTCACGTGGCTGATCATACACTGATCACGTGATTGATCATGCACTGATCACTTGGATATCATGCACTGATCACGTGGCTGATCATACACTGTTCACGTGTCTGACCATGCACTGATCACGTGGCTGATCATACACTGCTCACGTAACTGATCATGCACTGATCACGTGGCTATCATGCACTGATCACGTGGCTGAACATGCACTGATCACGTGGCTGATCACACACTGTCACGTGACATATCATGCACTGATCACGTGGCACTCATGCACTGATCACGTGGCTGATCATACACTGCTCACGTAACTGATCATGCACACATCACGTGGCTATCATGCACTGCTCACGTGGCTGTCATGGAATGATCACGTAGCTACCATATACTGGTCACGTGACTGATCATGCACTGATCACGTAAATGATCATGCACTGATCACGTGACTGATCATGCACTGATCACGTGACTGATCATGCACTGATCACGTGGCTGATCATGCACTGATCACGTGGCTGATCATGCACTGATCACGTGACTGATCATGCACTGATCACGTGACTGATCATGCACTGATCACGTGGCTATCATGCACTGATCACGTGGCTGATCATGCACTGATCACGTGACTGATCATGCACTGATCACGTGACTGATCATGCACTGATCACGTGGCTATCATGCACTGATCACGTGGATATCATGCACTGATCACGTGGCTGATCACACACGATCACGTGACTGATCATGCACTGATCACGTGGCTATCATGCACTGATCACGTGGCTATCATGCACTGATCACGTGGCTGATCATGCAATGATCACGTAGCTACCATGCACTGGTCACGTGACTGATCATGCACTGATCACGTAATTGATCATGCACTGATCACGTGACTGATCATGCACTGATCACGTGACTGATCATGCACTGATCACGTGACTGATCATGCACTGATCACGTGGCTATCATGCACTGATCACGTGGCTGATCATGCACTGATCACGCAGCTACCATGCACTGATCACGTGACTGATCATGCACTGATCACATACTGATCATGCACTGATCACGTGGCTTATCATGCACTGATCATGTGACTGATCATGTGCTGATCATGTTTGGTGTCATACACTGATCATGTGCCTCTGGAGGCAATGAACAAAGAGCTGAGTAGGCAGGAATCAGTCAGCAGGCTATAATCATGGAACTCAGCTCTGAGAAATCATGCTGCTCAGCTGGCAATAATCAAGCAGATGAGCAGGCAGGAATTACGCAGCACAGCTGGCAATTGTCAAGCAGATGACAGGCAGGAATCGTGCAGCTCAGCTGGCAATTGTCAAGCAGATGAGCAGACAGTAATCACGCAGCTCAGCAGGCCCTGATCACGTGACTGAGCATGCACTGTTCACGTGGCTGATCATACACTGATCACGTGACTGATCATGCACTGATCACGTGACTGATCATGCACTGATCACGTGGCTATCATGCACTGATCACGTGGCTGATCATGCACTGATCACGTGACTGATCATGCACTGATCACGGGCTATCATGCACTGACACGTGACTGATCATGCACTGATCACGTGGCTGATCATGCACTGATCACGTGACTGATCATGCACTGATCACGTGACTGATCATGCACTGATCACGTGGCTGATCATGCACTGATCACGTGGCTATCATGCACTGATCACGTGGCTGATCATGCAATGATCACGTAGCTATCATGCACTGGTCACGTGACTGATCATGCACTGATCACGTAATTGATCATGCACTGATCACGTGGCTGATCATGCACTGATCACGTGACTGATCATGCACTGATCACGTGACTGATCATGCACTGATCACGTGCTGATCATGCACTGATCACGTGACTGATCATGCACTGATCACGTGGCTGATCATGCACTGATCACGTGGCTGATCATGCACTGATCACGTGGCTGATCATGCACTGATCACGTGACTGATCATGCACTGATCACGTGGCTATCATGCACTGATCACGTGGCTGATCATGCACTGATCACGTGGCTGATCACACACTGTCACGTGACTATCATGCACTGATCACGTGGCATCATGCACTGATCACGTGGCTGATCATACACTGATCACGTGACTGATCATGCACTGATCACGTGGCTATCATGCACTGATCACGTGGCTGTCATGCAATGATCACGGCTACCATATACTGGTCACGTGACTGATCATGCACTGATCACGTGAATGATCATGCACTGATCACGTGACTGATCATGCACTGATCACGTGACTGATCATGCACTGATCACGTGGCTGATCACACTGATCACGTGACTGATCATGCACTGATCACGTGGCTATCATGCACTGATCACGTGGCTGATCATGCACTGATCACGTGGCTATCATGCACTGATCACGTGGCTGATCACACTGATCACGTGACTGATCATGCACTGATCACGTGGCTATCATGCACTGATCACGTGGCTGATCATGCACTGATCACGTAGCTATCATGCACTGATCACGTGACTGATCATGCACTGATCACGTGACTGATCATGCACTGATCACGTGGCTATCATGCACTGATCACGTGGCTGATCATGCAATGATCACGTAGCTACCATGCACTGATCACGTGACTGATCATGCACTGATCACGTGATTGATCATGCACTGATCACGTGGCTGATCATGCACTGATCACGTGGCTGATCATGCACTGATCACGTGACTGATCATGCACTGATCACGTGACTGATCATGCACTGATCACGTGGCTATCATGCACTGATCACGTGGCTGATCATGCACTGATCACGTGGCTATCATGCACTGATCACGTGGCTGATCACACTGATCACGTGACTGATCATGCACTGATCACGTGGCTATCATGCACTGATCACGTGGCTATCATGCACTGATCACGTGGCTGATCATGCAATGATCACGTAGCTACCATGCACTGATCACGTGACTGATCATGCACTGATCACGTGACTGATCATGCACTGATCACGTGGCTATCATGCACTGATCACGTGGCTGATCATGCAATGATCACGTAGCTATCATGCACTGATCACGTGACTGATCATGCACTGATCACGTAACTGATCATGCACTGATCACGTGGCTGATCATGCACTGATCACGTGGCTGATCATGCACTGATCACGTGACTGATCATGCACTGATCACGTGACTGATCATGCACTGATCACGTGGCTATCATGCACTGATCACGTGGCTGATCATGCACTGATCACGTGGCTATCATGCACTGATCACGTGGCTGATCATGCACTGATCACGTGGCTGATCATGCACTGATCACGTGGCTATCATGCACTGATCACGTGGCTGATCATGCACTGATCACGTAGCTATCATGCACTGATCACGTGACTGATCATGCACTGATCACGTAACTGATCATGCACTGATCACGTGGCTGATCATGCACTGATCACGTGGCTGATCATGCACTGATCACGTGACTGATCATGCACTGATCACGTGACTGATCATGCACTGATCACGTGGCTATCATGCACTGATCACGTGGCTGATCATGCACTGATCACGTGGCTGATCATGCACTGATCACGTGGCTGATCACACATGATCACGTGACTGATCATGCACTGATCACGTGGCTATCATGCACTGATCACGTGGCTGATCATGCACTGATCACGTGGATATCATGCACTGATCACGTGGCTGATCACACACGATCACGTGACTGATCATGCACTGATCACGTGGCTATCATGCACTGATCACGTGGCTATCATGCACTGATCACGTGGCTGATCATGCACTGATCACGTAGCTACCATGTACTGATCACGTGACTGATCATGCACTGATCACGTAATTGATCATGCACTGATCACGTGGCTGATCATGCACTGATCACGTGGCTGATCACACATGATCACGTGACTGATCATGCACTGATCACGTGGCTGATCATGCACTGATCACGTGGCTGATCATGCACTGATCACGTGGCTATCATGCACTGATCACGTGGCTGATCATGCACTGATCACGTAGCTATCATGCACTGATCACGTGACTGATCATGCACTGATCACGTGACTGATCATGCACTGATCACGTGGCTGATCATGCACTGATCACGTGGCTGATCATGCACTGATCACGTGACTGATCATGCACTGATCACGTGACTGATCATGCACTGATCACGTGGCTATCATGCACTGATCACGTGGCTGATCATGCACTGATCACGTGGCTGATCATGCACTGATCACGTGGCTGATCACACATGATCACGTGACTGATCATGCACTGATCACGTGGCTATCATGCACTGATCACGTGGCTGATCATGCACTGATCACGTGGATATCATGCACTGATCACGTGGCTGATCATGCACGATCACGTGACTGATCATGCACTGATCACGTGGCTATCATGCACTGATCACGTGGCTATCATGCACTGATCACGTGGCTGATCATGCAATGATCACGTAGCTACCATGTACTGATCACGTGACTGATCATGCACTGATCACGTGATTGATCATGCACTGATCACGTGGCTATCATGCACTGATCACGTGGCTGATCATGCACTGATCACGTAGCTATCATGCACTGATCACGTGACTGATCATGCACTGATCACGTTGATCATGCACTGATCACGTGGCTGATCATGCACTGATCACGTGGCTGATCATGCACTGATCACGTGACTGATCATGCACTGATCACGTGACTGATCATGCACTGATCACGTGGCTATCATGCACTGATCACGTGGCTGATCATGCACTGATCACGTAGCTATCATGCACTGATCACGTGACTGATCATGCACTGATCACGTGACTGATCATGCACTGATCACGTGGCTATCATGCACTGATCACGTGGCTGATCATGCACTGATCACGTGGCTATCATGCACTGATCACGTGGCTGATCACACACGATCACGTGACTGATCATGCACTGATCACGTGGCTATCATGCACTGATCACGTGGCTGATCATGCACTGATCACGTGGATATCATGCACTGATCACGTGGCTGATCACACACGATCACGTGACTGATCATGCACTGATCACGTGGCTATCATGCACTGATCACGTGGCTATCATGCACTGATCACGTGGCTGATCATGCAATGATCACGTAGCTACCATGTACTGATCACGTGACTGATCATGCACTGATCACGTAATTGATCATGCACTGATCACGTGGCTGATCATGCACTGATCACGTGGCTGATCACACATGATCACGTGGCTGATCATGCACTGATCACGTGACTGATCATGCACTGATCACGTGACTGATCATGCACTGATCACGTGGCTATCATGCACTGATCACGTGGCTGATCATGCACTGATCACGTGACTGATCATGCACTGATCACGTGGCTGATCACACATGATCACGTGACTGATCATGCACTGATCACGTGGCTATCATGCACTGATCACGTGGCTGATCATGCACTGATCACGTGGATATCATGCACTGATCACGTGACTGATCATGCACGATCACGTGACTGATCATGCACTGATCACGTGGCTATCATGCACTGATCACGTGGCTATCATGCACTGATCACGTGGCTGATCATGCACTGATCACGTAGCTACCATGCACTGATCACGTGACTGATCATGCACTGATCACGTAATTGATCATGCACTGATCACGTGGCTGATCATGCACTGATCACGTGGCTGATCACACATGATCACGTGACTGATCATGCACTGATCACGTGGCTATCATGCACTGATCACGTGGCTGTCATGCACTGATCACGTGGATATCATGCACTGATCACGTGGCTGATCACACACGATCACGTGACTGATCATGCACTGATCACGTGGCTATCATGCACTGATCACGTGGCTATCATGCACTGATCACGTGGCTGATCATGCAATGATCACGTAGCTACCATGTACTGGTCACGTGACTGATCATGCACTGATCACGTAATTGATCATGCACTGATCACGTGGCTGATCATGCACTGATCACGTGGCTGATCACACATGATCACGTGACTGATCATGCACTGATCACGTGGCTCATGCACTGATCACGTGGCTGTCATGCACTGATCACGTGGATATCATGCACTGATCACGTGGCTGATCACACACGATCACATGACTGATCATGCACTGATCACGTGGCTGATCATGCACTGATCACGTGGCTATCATGCACTGATCACGTGGCTGATCATGCAATGATCACGTAGCTACCATGCACTGGTCACGTGACTGATCATGCACTGATCACGTAATTGATCATGCACTGATCACGTGGCTGATCATGCACTGATCACGTGGCTGATCACACATGATCACGTGACTGATCATGCACTGATCACGTGGCTATCATGCACTGATCACGTGGCTGTCATGCACTGATCACGTGGATATCATGCACTGATCACGTGGCTGATCATGCACTGATCACGTGACTGATCATGCACTGATCACGTGGCTATCATGCACTGATCACGTGGCTGATCATGCACTGATCACGTGACTGATCATGCACTGATCACGTGGCTATCATGCACTGATCACGTGGCTGATCATGCAATGATCACGTAGCTACCATGCACTGATCACGTGACTGATCATGCACTGATCACGTAACTGATCATGCACTGATCACGTGGCTGATCATGCACTGATCACGTGGCTGATCATGCACTGATCACGTGACTGATCATGCACTGATCACGTGACTGATCATGCACTGATCACGTGATGATCATGCACTGATCACGTGGATATCATGCACTGATCACGTGGCTGATCATGCACTGATCACGTGTGATCATGCACTGATCACGTGGCTGATCATGCACTGATCACGTGACTGATCATGCACTGATCACGTGGCTATCATGCACTGATCACGTGGCTGATCATGCACTGATCACGTGGCTGATCACACACTGTCACGTGACTATCATGCACTGATCACGTGGCACTCATGCACTGATCACGTGGCTGATCATACACTGATCACGTAACTCATGCACACATCACGTGGCTATCATGCACTGATCACGTGGCTGTCATGCAATGATCACGTAGCAACCATATACTGGTCACGTGACTGATCATGCACTGATCACGGAATGATCATGCACTGTTCACGTGACTGATCATGCACTGATCACGTGACTGATCATGCACTGATCACGTGGCTATCATGCACTGATCACGTGGCTGATCATGCAACGATCACGTAGCAACCATGTACTGGTCACGTGACTGATCATGCACTGATCACGTAATTGATCATGCACTGATCACGTGGCTCATCATGCACTGATCACGTGGCTGATCACACATGTATCACGTGACTGATCATGCACTGATCACGTGGCTATCATGCACTGATCACGTGGCTGTCATGCACTGATCACGTGGATATCATGCACTGATCACGTGGCTGATCACACACGTATCACATGACTGATCATGCACTGATCACGTGGCTATCATGCACTGATCACGTGGCTATCATGCACTGATCACGTGGCTGATCATGCATGATCACGTAGCTATCATGCACTGATCACGTGACTGATCATGCACTGATCACGTAATTGATCATGCACTGATCACGTGGCTGATCATGCACTGATCACGTGGCTGATCATGCACTGATCACGTGACTGATCATGCACTGATCACGTGACTGATCATGCACTGATCACGTGGCTATCATGCACTGATCACGTGGCTGATCATGCACTGATCACGTGGCTGATCATGCACTGATCACGTGGCTGATCATGCACTGATCACGTGGCTCATGCACTGATCACGTGGCTGTCATGCACTGATCACGTGGATATCATGCACTGATCACGTGGCTGATCACACACGATCACACTGATCATGCACTGATCACGTGGCTATCATGCACTGATCACGTGGCTATCATGCACTGATCACGTGGCTGATCATGCATGATCACGTAGCTACCATGTACTGTCACGTGACTGATCATGCACTGATCACGTAATTGATCATGCACTGATCACGTGGCTGATCATGCACTGATCACGTGGCTGATCATGCACTGATCACGTAACTGATCATGCACTGATCACGTGACTGATCATGCACTGATCACGTGACTGATCATGCACTGATCACGTGGCTATCATGCACTGATCACGTGGCTGATCATGCACTGATCACGTGGCTGATCATGCACTGATCACGTGACTGATCATGCACTGATCACGTGTCTGATCATGCACTGATCACGTGGCTATCATGCACTGCTCACGTGGCTGATCATGCCATGATCACGCAGCTACCATGTACTGGTCACATGACTGATCATGCACTGATCACGTGACTGATCATGCAGTGATCACGTGGCTATCATGCACTACTCACGTGGCTGATCATGCAATGATCATGTAGCTACCATGTACAGGTCACGTGAATGATCATACACCCATCAGGTGACTGATCATGCACTGATCACGTGGCTATCATGCACTGATCACGAGACTGATCATGCACTGATCACGTCTATATCATGCACTGATCACATGACTGCCCATGCACTGATCACGTGGATGATCATACACTAATCATGTGACAGATCATGCACTGATCACGTGGCTGATCATGCACTGATACCGTGACTGAGCATGGACTGATCACATGACTATCATGTAGTGATCACGTGACTTAATGGCGCTGATCATGTGACTGATCATGCGCTGATCATGTTTGCTATCATACACTGATCATGTGCCTCTGGAGGCAATAAACAAAGAGCTGAGTAGGCACGAATCAAACAGTCAGCAGGCAATAATCATGGAACTCAGCTGTGAGGAATCATGCTGCTCAGCTGGCAATAATCAAGCAGCTGAGCAGGCAGGAATTACGCAGCACAGCTGGCAATTGTCAAGCAGATGACAGGCAGGAATCGTGCAGCTCAGCTGGCAATTGTCAAGCAGATGAGCAGACAGTAATCACGCAGCTCAGCAGGCCCAGATCACGTGACTGAGCATGCACTGTTCACGTGGCTGATCATACACTGATCACGTGATGATCATGCACTGATCACTTGGATATCATGCACTGATCACGTGGCTGATCATACACTGTTCACGTGTCTGACCATGCACTGATCACGTGGCTGATCATACACTGCTCACGTAACTGATCATGCACTGATCACGTGGCTATCATGCACTGATCACGTGGCTGAACATGCACTGTTCACGTGGCTGATCACACACCTGTCACGTGACATATCATGCACTGATCACGTGGCACTCATGCACTGATCACGTGGCTGATCATACTCTGCTCACGTAACTCATGCACACATCACGTGGCTATCATGCACTGCTCACGTGGCTCGTCATGGAATGATCACGTAGCTACCATATACTGGTCACGTGACTGATCATGCACAGATCACGTAAATGATCATGCACTGTTCACGTGACTGATCATGTACTGATCACGTGACTGATCATGCACTGATCACGTGGCTATCATGCTCTGCTCACGTGGCTGATCATGCAACGATCACGTAGCAACCATGTACTGGTCACGTGACTGATCATGCACTGATCACGTAATTGATCCTGCACTGATCACGTGTTTGACCATGCACTGATCACGTGGCTGATCATACACTGATCACGTAACTGATCATGCACTGATCACGTGACTGATCATGCACTGATCACGTGGCTATCATGCACTGATCACGTGGCTGATCATGCACTGATCACGTGACTGATCATGCACTGATCACGTGGCTGATCATGCACTGATCACGTGGCTGATCATGCACTGATCACGTGGCTGATCATGCACTGATCACGTGGCTGATCATGCACTGATCACGTAACTGATCATGCACTGATCACGTGGCTATCATGCACTGATCACGTGGCTGATCATGCACTGATCACGTGGCTGATCACACACTGATCACGTGACTATCATGCACTGATCACGTGGCATCATGCACTGATCACGTGGCTGATCATACACTGATCACGTAACTGATCATGCACACATCACGTGGCTATCATGCACTGATCACGTGGCTGTCATGCAATGATCATGTAGCTACCATATACTGGTCACGTGACTGATCATGCACTGATCACGTAAATGATCATGCACTGATCACGTGACTGATCATGCACTGATCACGTGACTGATCATGCACTGATCACGTGGCTGATCATGCACTGATCACGTGATTGATCATGCACTGATCACGTGGCTGATCATGCACTGATCACGTGGCTGATCATGCACTGATCACGTGACTGATCATGCACTGATCACGTGACTGATCATGCACTGATCACGTGGCTATCATGCACTGATCACGTGGCTGATCATGCACTGATCACGTGACTGATCATGCACTGATCACGTGGCTGATCATGCACTGATCACGTGACTGATCATGCACTGATCACGTGAATGATCATGCACTGATCACGTGGCTGATCATGCACTGATCACGTGGCTGATCACACATGATCACGTGACTGATCATGCACTGATCACGTGGCTATCATGCACTGATCACGTGGCTATCATGCACTGATCACGTGGCTGATCATGCAATGATCACGTAGCTACCATGTACTGGTCACGTGACTGATCATGCACTGATCACGTAATTGATCATGCACTGATCACGTGGCTGATCATGCACTGATCACGTGGCTGATCACACACGATCACGTGACTGATCATGCACTGATCACGTGACTGATCATGCACTGATCACGTGGCTATCATGCACTGATCACGTGGATATCATGCACTGATCACGTGGCTGATCACACACTGATCACGTGACTGATCATGCACTGATCACGTGGCTATCATGCACTGATCACGTGGCTATCATGCACTGATCACGTGGCTGATCATGCAATGATCACGTAGCTACCATGCACTGGTCACGTGACTGATCATGCACTGATCACGTGACTGATCATGCACTGATCACGTGGCTATCATGCACTACTCACGTGGCTGATCATGCAATGATCATGTAGCTACCATGTACAGGTCACGTGAATGATCATACACCCATCAGGTGACTGATCATGCACTGATCACGTGGCTATCATGCACTGATCACGAGACTGATCATGCACTGATCACGTCTATATCATGCACTGATCACATGACTGCCCATGCACTGATCACGTGGATGATCATACACTAATCATGTGACAGATCATGCACTGATCACGTGGCTGATCATGCACTGATACCGTGACTGAGCATGGACTGATCACATGACTATCATGTAGTGATCACGTGACTTAATGGCGCTGATCATGTGACTGATCATGCGCTGATCATGTTTGCTATCATACACTGATCATGTGCCTCTGGAGGCAATAAACAAAGAGCTGAGTAGGCACGAATCAAACAGTCAGCAGGCAATAATCATGGAACTCAGCTGTGAGGAATCATGCTGCTCAGCTGGCAATAATCAAGCAGCTGAGCAGGCAGGAATTACGCAGCACAGCTGGCAATTGTCAAGCAGATGACAGGCAGGAATCGTGCAGCTCAGCTGGCAATTGTCAAGCAGATGAGCAGACAGTAATCACGCAGCTCAGCAGGCCCTGATCACGTGACTGAGCATGCACTGTTCACGTGGCTGATCATACACTGATCACGTGATGATCATGCACTGATCACTTGGATATCATGCACTGATCACGTGGCTGATCATACACTGATCACGTGCTGATCATGCACTGATCACGTGGCTGATCATGCACTGATCACGTGGCTGATCATGCACTGATCACGTGGCTATCATGCACTGATCACGTGACTGATCATGCACTGATCACGTGGCTGATCATGCACTGATCACGTGGCTGATCATGCACTGATCACGTGGCTGATCATGCACTGATCACGTGGCTCATGCACTGATCACGTGGCTCATGCACTGATCACGTGGATATCATGCACTGATCACGTGGCTGATCATGCACTGATCACGTGACTGATCATGCACTGATCACGTGGCTGATCATGCACTGATCACGTGGCTATCATGCACTGATCACGTGGCTGATCATGCACTGATCACGTAGCTACATGTACTGGTCACGTGACTGATCATGCACTGATCACGTAATTGATCATGCACTGATCACGTGGCTGATCATGCACTGATCACGTGGCTGATCACACACGATCACGTGACTGATCATGCACTGATCACGTGGCTATCATGCACTGATCACGTGGCTATCATGCACTGATCACGTGGCTGATCATGCACTGATCACGTGACTGATCATGCACTGATCACGTGGCTATCATGCACTGATCACGTGGCTGATCATGCACTGATCACGTGGATATCATGCACTGATCACGTGGCTGATCACACTGATCACGTGACTGATCATGCACTGATCACGTGGCTATCATGCACTGATCACGTGGCTGATCATGCACTGATCACGTAGCTATCATGCACTGATCACGTGACTGATCATGCACTGATCACGTGACTGATCATGCACTGATCACGTGGCTATCATGCACTGATCACGTGGCTGATCATGCACTGATCACGTAGCTATCATGCACTGATCACGTGACTGATCATGCACTGATCACGTGACTGATCATGCACTGATCACGTGGCTGATCATGCACTGATCACGTGACTGATCATGCACTGATCACGTGGCTATCATGCACTGATCACGTGGCTGATCATGCACTGATCACGTGGATATCATGCACTGATCACGTGGCTGATCACACTGATCACGTGACTGATCATGCACTGATCACGTGGCTATCATGCACTGATCACGTGGCTGATCATGCAATGATCACGTAGCTATCATGCACTGATCACGTGACTGATCATGCACTGATCACGTGACTGATCATGCACTGATCACGTGGCTATCATGCACTGATCACGTGGCTGATCATGCACTGATCACGTAGCTATCATGCACTGATCACGTGACTGATCATGCACTGATCACGTAATTGATCATGCACTGATCACGTGGCTGATCATGCACTGATCACGTGGCTGATCATGCACTGATCACGTGACTGATCATGCACTGATCACGTGACTGATCATGCACTGATCACGTGGCTGATCATGCACTGATCACGTGGATATCATGCACTGATCACGTGGCTGATCACACACTGATCACGTGACTGATCATGCACTGATCACGTGGCTATCATGCACTGATCACGTGGCTATCATGCACTGATCACGTGGCTGATCATGCACTGATCACGTAGCTATCATGCACTGATCACGTGACTGATCATGCACTGATCACGTGACTGATCATGCACTGATCACGTGGCTATCATGCACTGATCACGTGGCTGATCATGCACTGATCACGTAGCTATCATGCACTGATCACGTGACTGATCATGCACTGATCACGTAATTGATCATGCACTGATCACGTGGCTGATCATGCACTGATCACGTGGCTGATCATGCACTGATCACGTGACTGATCATGCACTGATCACGTGACTGATCATGCACTGATCACGTGGCTATCATGCACTGATCACGTGGCTGATCATGCACTGATCACGTGGCTATCATGCACTGATCACGTGGCTGATCATGCACTGATCACGTGGCTGATCATGCACTGATCACGTGGCTATCATGCACTGATCACGTGGCTGATCATGCAATGATCACGTAGCTACCATGCACTGGTCACGTGACTGATCATGCACTGATCACGTAATTGATCATGCACTGATCACGTGGCTGATCATGCACTGATCACGTGGCTGATCATGCACTGATCACGTGACTGATCATGCACTGATCACGTGACTGATCATGCACTGATCACGTGGCTATCATGCACTGATCACGTGGCTGATCATGCACTGATCACGTGGCTGATCATGCACTGATCACGTGGCTGATCACACATGATCACGTGACTGATCATGCACTGATCACGTGGCTATCATGCACTGATCACGTGGCTGATCATGCACTGATCACGTGGATATCATGCACTGATCACGTGGCTGATCACACACGATCACATGACTGATCATGCACTGATCACGTGGCTATCATGCACTGATCACGTGGCTATCATGCACTGATCACGTGGCTGATCATGCAATGATCACGTAGCTACCATGTACTGGTCACGTGACTGATCATGCACTGATCACGTAATTGATCATGCACTGATCACGTGGCTGATCATGCACTGATCACGTGGCTGATCACACATGATCACGTGACTGATCATGCACTGATCACGTGGCTCATGCACTGATCACGTGGCTGATCATGCACTGATCACGTGGCTATCATGCACTGATCACGTGGCTGATCATGCACTGATCACGTAGCTATCATGCACTGATCACGTGACTGATCATGCACTGATCACGTGACTGATCATGCACTGATCACGTGGCTGATCATGCACTGATCACGTGGCTGATCATGCACTGATCACGTGACTGATCATGCACTGATCACGTGACTGATCATGCACTGATCACGTGGCTATCATGCACTGATCACGTGGCTGATCATGCACTGATCACGTAGCTATCATGCACTGATCACGTGACTGATCATGCACTGATCACGTGACTGATCATGCACTGATCACGTGATCATGCACTGATCACGTGGCTGATCATGCACTGATCACGTGGCTATCATGCACTGATCACGTGGCTGATCACACACTGATCACGTGACTGATCATGCACTGATCACGTGGCTATCATGCACTGATCACGTGGCTGATCATGCACTGATCACGTGGATATCATGCACTGATCACGTGGCTGATCACACACGATCACGTGACTGATCATGCACTGATCACGTGGCTATCATGCACTGATCACGTGGCTATCATGCACTGATCACGTGGCTGATCATGCAATGATCACGTAGCTACCATGTACTGGTCACGTGACTGATCATGCACTGATCACGTAATTGATCATGCACTGATCACGTGGCTGATCATGCACTGATCACGTGGCTGATCACACATGATCACGTGGCTGATCATGCACTGATCACGTGACTGATCATGCACTGATCACGTGACTGATCATGCACTGATCACGTGGCTATCATGCACTGATCACGTGGCTGATCATGCACTGATCACGTGGCTGATCATGCACTGATCACGTGGCTGATCACACATGATCACGTGACTGATCATGCACTGATCACGTGGCTATCATGCACTGATCACGTGGCTGTCATGCACTGATCACGTGGATATCATGCACTGATCACGTGACTGATCACACACGATCACGTGACTGATCATGCACTGATCACGTGGCTATCATGCACTGATCACGTGGCTATCATGCACTGATCACGTGGCTGATCATGCAATGATCACGTAGCTACCATGCACTGGTCACGTGACTGATCATGCACTGATCACGTAATTGATCATGCACTGATCACGTGGCTGATCATGCACTGATCACGTGGCTGATCACACATGATCACGTGACTGATCATGCACTGATCACGTGGCTATCATGCACTGATCACGTGGCTGATCATGCACTGATCACGTGGATATCATGCACTGATCACGTGGCTGATCACACTGATCACGTGACTGATCATGCACTGATCACGTGGCTGATCATGCACTGATCACGTGGCTATCATGCACTGATCACGTGGCTGATCATGCAATGATCACGTAGCTACCATGCACTGGTCACGTGACTGATCATGCACTGATCACGTAATTGATCATGCACTGATCACGTGGCTGATCATGCACTGATCACGTGGCTGATCACACATGATCACGTGACTGATCATGCACTGATCACGTGGCTATCATGCACTGATCACGTGGCTGTCATGCACTGATCACGTGGATATCATGCACTGATCACGTGGCTGATCATGCACGATCACGTGACTGATCATGCACTGATCACGTGGCTATCATGCACTGATCACGTGGCTATCATGCACTGATCACGTGGCTGATCATGCAATGATCACGTAGCTACCATGTACTGGTCACGTGACTGATCATGCACTGATCACGATTGATCATGCACTGATCACGTGGCTGATCATGCACTGATCACGTGGCTGATCACACATGATCACGTGACTGATCATGCACTGATCACGTGGCTATCATGCACTGATCACGTGGCTGATCATGCACTGATCACGTGGATATCATGCACTGATCACGTGGCTGATCACACACGATCACGTGACTGATCATGCACTGATCACGTGGCTATCATGCACTGATCACGTGGCTGATCATGCACTGATCACGTGACTGATCATGCACTGATCACGTGGCTATCATGCACTGATCACGTGGCTGATCATGCAATGATCACGTAGCTACCATGTACTGGTCACGTGACTGATCATGCACTGATCACGTAAATGATCATGCACTGATCACGTGGCTGATCATGCACTGATCACGTGGCTGATCATGCACTGATCACGTGACTGATCATGCACTGATCACGTGACTGATCATGCACTGATCACGTGATGATCATGCACTGATCACTTGGATATCATGCACTGATCACGTGGCTGATCATACACTGATCACGTGTCTGACCATGCACTGATCACGTGGCTGATCATACACTGCTCACGTAACTGATCATGCACTGATCACGTGGCTATCATGCACTGATCACGTGGCTGAACATGCACTGTTCACGTGGCTGATCACACACCTGTCACGTGACATATCATGCACTGATCACGTGGCACTCATGCACTGATCACGTGGCTGATCATACTCTGCTCACGTAACTCATGCACACATCACGTGGCTATCATGCACTGCTCACGTGGCTGTCATGGAATGATCACGTAGCTACCATATACTGGTCACGTGACTGATCATGCACTGATCACGTAAATGATCATGCACTGTTCACGTGACTGATCATGCACTGATCACGTGACTGATCATGCACTGATCACGTGGCTATCATGCACTGCTCACGTGGCTGATCATGCAACGATCACGTAGCAACCATGTACTGGTCACGTGACTGATCATGCACTGATCACGTAATTGATCCTGCACTGATCACGTGGCTCATCATGCACTGATCACGTGGCTGATCACACATGTATCACGTGACTGATCATGCACTGATCACGTGGCTATCATGCACTGATCACGTGGCTGTCATGCACTGATCACGTGGATATCATGCACTGATCACGTGGCTGATCACACACGTATCACATGACTGATCATGCACTGATCACGTGGCTATCATGCACTGATCACGTGGCTATCATGCACTGATCACGTGGCTGATCATGCATGATCACGTAGCTACCATGTACTGGTCACGTGACTGATCATGCACTGATCACGTAATTGATCATGCACTGATCACGTGGCTGATCATGCACTGATCACGTGGCTGATCATGCACTGATCACGTGACTGATCATGCACTGATCACGTGACTGATCATGCACTGATCACGTGGCTATCATGCACTGATCACGTGGCTGATCATGCACTGATCACGTGCTGATCATGCACTGATCACGTGGCTGATCATGCACTGATCACGTGGCTGATCATGCACTGATCACGTGGCTGATCATGCACTGATCACGTGGATATCATGCACTGATCACGTGGCTGATCACACACGATCACATGACTGATCATGCACTGATCACGTGGCTATCATGCACTGATCACGTGGCTATCATGCACTGATCACGTGGCTGATCATGCATGATCACGTAGCTACCATGCACTGGTCACGTGACTGATCATGCACTGATCACGTGATCATGCACTGATCACGTGGCTGATCATGCACTGATCACGTGGCTGATCATGCACTGATCACGTGACTGATCATGCACTGATCACGTGACTGATCATGCACTGATCACGTGACTGATCATGCACTGATCACGTGGCTATCATGCACTGATCACGTGGCTGATCATGCACTGATCACGTGGATATCATGCACTGATCACGTGGCTGATCATGCACGATCACGTGACTGATCATGCACTGATCACGTGGCTATCATGCACTGATCACGTGGCTATCATGCACTGATCACGTGGCTGATCATGCAATGATCACGTAGCTACCATGCACTGATCACGTGACTGATCATGCACTGATCACGTAATTGATCATGCACTGATCACGTGGCTGATCATGCACTGATCACGTGGCTGATCACACATGATCACGTGACTGATCATGCACTGATCACGTGGCTATCATGCACTGATCACGTGGCTGATCATGCACTGATCACGTGGCTATCATGCACTGATCACGTGGCTGATCATGCACTGATCACGTAGCTATCATGCACTGATCACGTGACTGATCATGCACTGATCACGTGACTGATCATGCACTGATCACGTGGCTGATCATGCACTGATCACGTGGCTGATCATGCACTGATCACGTGACTGATCATGCACTGATCACGTGACTGATCATGCACTGATCACGTGGCTATCATGCACTGATCACGTGGCTGATCATGCACTGATCACGTAGCTATCATGCACTGATCACGTGACTGATCATGCACTGATCACGTGACTGATCATGCACTGATCACGTGGCTATCATGCACTGATCACGTGGCTGATCATGCACTGATCACGTGGATATCATGCACTGATCACGTGGCTGATCACACACTGATCACGTGACTGATCATGCACTGATCACGTGGCTATCATGCACTGATCACGTGGCTGATCATGCACTGATCACGTGGATATCATGCACTGATCACGTGGCTGATCACACACGATCACATGACTGATCATGCACTGATCACGTGGCTATCATGCACTGATCACGTGGCTATCATGCACTGATCACGTGGCTGATCATGCAATGATCACGTAGCTACCATGTACTGGTCACGTGACTGATCATGCACTGATCACGTAATTGATCATGCACTGATCACGTGGCTGATCATGCACTGATCACGTGGCTGATCACACATGATCACGTGGCTGATCATGCACTGATCACGTGACTGATCATGCACTGATCACGTGACTGATCATGCACTGATCACGTGGCTATCATGCACTGATCACGTGGCTGATCATGCACTGATCACGTGGCTGATCATGCACTGATCACGTGGCTGATCACACATGATCACGTGACTGATCATGCACTGATCACGTGGCTATCATGCACTGATCACGTGGCTGATCATGCACTGATCACGTGGATATCATGCACTGATCACGTGACTGATCATGCACGATCACGTGACTGATCATGCACTGATCACGTGGCTATCATGCACTGATCACGTGGCTATCATGCACTGATCACGTGGCTGATCATGCAATGATCACGTAGCTACCATGCACTGGTCACGTGACTGATCATGCACTGATCACGTAATTGATCATGCACTGATCACGTGGCTGATCATGCACTGATCACGTGGCTGATCACACATGATCACGTGACTGATCATGCACTGATCACGTGGCTCATGCACTGATCACGTGGCTGTCATGCACTGATCACGTGGATATCATGCACTGATCACGTGGCTGATCACACACGATCACGTGACTGATCATGCACTGATCACGTGGCTGATCATGCACTGATCACGTGGCTATCATGCACTGATCACGTGGCTGATCATGCAATGATCACGTAGCTACCATGTACTGGTCACGTGACTGATCATGCACTGATCACGTAATTGATCATGCACTGATCACGTGGCTGATCATGCACTGATCACGTGGCTGATCACACATGATCACGTGACTGATCATGCACTGATCACGTGGCTATCATGCACTGATCACGTGGCTGTCATGCACTGATCACGTGGATATCATGCACTGATCACGTGGCTGATCACACTGATCACGTGACTGATCATGCACTGATCACGTGGCTATCATGCACTGATCACGTGGCTATCATGCACTGATCACGTGGCTGATCATGCAATGATCACGTAGCTACCATGTACTGGTCACGTGACTGATCATGCACTGATCACGTGATTGATCATGCACTGATCACGTGGCTGATCATGCACTGATCACGTGGCTGATCACACATGATCACGTGACTGATCATGCACTGATCACGTGGCTATCATGCACTGATCACGTGGCTGATCATGCACTGATCACGTGGATATCATGCACTGATCACGTGGCTGATCACACACGATCACATGACTGATCATGCACTGATCACGTGGCTATCATGCACTGATCACGTGGCTGATCATGCACTGATCACGTGACTGATCATGCACTGATCACGTGGCTATCATGCACTGATCACGTGGCTGATCATGCAATGATCACGTAGCTATCATGCACTGGTCACGTGACTGATCATGCACTGATCACGTAACTGATCATGCACTGATCACGTGGCTGATCATGCACTGATCACGTGGCTGATCATGCACTGATCACGTGACTGATCATGCACTGATCACGTGGCTGATCATGCACTGATCACGTGATGATCATGCACTGATCACTTGGATATCATGCACTGATCACGTGCCTGATCATACACTGTTCACGTGTCTGACCATGCACTGATCACGTGGCTGATCATACACTGCTCACGTAACTGATCATGCACTGATCACGTGGCTATCATGCACTGATCACGTGGCTGAACATGCACTGTTCACGTGGCTGATCACAAACCTGTCACGTGACATATCACGCACTGATCATGTGGCACTCATGCACTGATCACCTGGCTGATCATACTCTGCTCACGTAACTCATGCACAGATCACGTGGCTATCATGCACTGCTCACGTGGCTCGTCATGGAATGATCACGTAGCAACCATATACTGGTCACGTGACTGATCATGCAAAGATCACGTAAATGATCATGCACTGTTCACGTGACTGATCATGTACTGATCACGTGACTGATCATGCACTGATCACGTGGCTATCATGCACTGCTCACGTGGCTGATCATGAAACGATCACGTAGCAACCATGTACTGGTCACGTGACTGATCATGCACTGATCACGTAATTGATCCTGCACTGATCACGTGGCTCATCATGCACTGATCACGTGGCTGATCACACAGGTATCACGTGACTGATCATGCACTGATCACGTGGCTATCATGCACTGATCACGTGGCTGTCATGCACTGATCACGTGGATATCATGCACTGATCACGTGGCTGATCACACACGTATCACATGACTGATCATGCACTGATCACGTGGCTATCATGCACTGATCACGTGGCTATCATGCACTGATCACGTGGCTGATCAGGCATGATCACGTAGCTACCATGTACTGGTCACGTGACTGATCATGCACTGATCACGTAATTGATCATGCACTGATCACGTGGCTGATCATGCACTGATCACGTGGCTGATCATGCACTGATCACGTAACTGATCATGCACTGATCACGTGACTGATCATGCACTGATCACGTGGCTATCATGCACTGATCACGTGGCTGATCATGCACTGATCACGTGCCTGATCATGCACTGATCACGTGGCTGATCATGCACTGATCACGTGGCTGATCATGCACTGATCACGTGGCTGATCATGCACTGATCACGTGGCTATCATGCACTGATCACGTGGCTGATCACACACGATCACATGACTGATCATGCACTGATCACGTGGCTATCATGCACTGATCACGTGGCTATCATGCACTGATCACGTGGCTGATCATGCATGATCACGTAGCTATCATGCACTGATCACGTGACTGATCATGCACTGATCACGTGACTGATCATGCACTGATCACGTGGCTGATCATGCACTGATCACGTGGCTGATCATGCACTGATCACGTGACTGATCATGCACTGATCACGTGACTGATCATGCACTGATCACGTGACTGATCATGCACTGATCACGTGGCTATCATGCACTGATCACGTGGCTGATCATGCACTGATCACGTGGATATCATGCACTGATCACGTGGCTGATCACACACGATCACGTGACTGATCATGCACTGATCACGTGGCTATCATGCACTGATCACGTGGCTATCATGCACTGATCACGTGGCTGATCATGCAATGATCACGTAGCTACCATGTACTGGTCACGTGACTGATCATGCACTGATCACGTAATTGATCATGCACTGATCACGTGGCTGATCATGCACTGATCACGTGGCTGATCACACATGATCACGTGACTGATCATGCACTGATCACGTGGCTATCATGCACTGATCACGTGGCTGATCATGCACTGATCACGTGGCTATCATGCACTGATCACGTGGCTGATCATGCAATGATCACGTAGCTACATGCACTGATCACGTGACTGATCATGCACTGATCACGTAATTGATCATGCACTGATCACGTGGCTGATCATGCACTGATCACGTGGCTGATCATGCACTGATCACGTGACTGATCATGCACTGATCACGTGACTGATCATGCACTGATCACGTGGCTATCATGCACTGATCACGTGGCTGATCATGCACTGATCACGTGCCTGATCATGCACTGATCACGTGGCTGATCACACATGATCACGTGACTGATCATGCACTGATCACGTGGCTATCATGCACTGATCACGTGGCTGATCATGCACTGATCACGTGGATATCATGCACTGATCACGTGGCTGATCATGCACGATCACGTGACTGATCATGCACTGATCACGTGGCTATCATGCACTGATCACGTGGCTATCATGCACTGATCACGTGGCTGATCATGCAATGATCACGTAGCTACCATGTACTGGTCACGTGACTGATCATGCACTGATCACGTGATTGATCATGCACTGATCACGTGGCTATCATGCACTGATCACGTGGCTGATCATGCACTGATCACGTAGCTATCATGCACTGATCACGTGACTGATCATGCACTGATCACGTGGCTGATCATGCACTGATCACGTGGCTGATCATGCACTGATCACGTGGCTGATCATGCACTGATCACGTGACTGATCATGCACTGATCACGTGACTGATCATGCACTGATCACGTGGCTATCATGCACTGATCACGTGGCTGATCATGCACTGATCACGTAGCTACCATGCACTGATCACGTGACTGATCATGCACTGATCACGTGACTGATCATGCACTGATCACGTGGCTATCATGCACTGATCACGTGGCTGATCATGCACTGATCACGTGGCTATCATGCACTGATCACGTGGCTGATCACACTATCACGTGACTGATCATGCACTGATCACGTGGCTATCATGCACTGATCACGTGGCTGTCATGCACTGATCACGTGGATATCATGCACTGATCACGTGGCTGATCACACACGATCACGTGACTGATCATGCACTGATCACGTGGCTATCATGCACTGATCACGTGGCTATCATGCACTGATCACGTGGCTGATCATGCAATGATCACGTAGCTACCATGTACTGGTCACGTGACTGATCATGCACTGATCACGTAATTGATCATGCACTGATCACGTGGCTCATCATGCACTGATCACGTGGCTGATCACACATGATCACGTGGCTGATCATGCACTGATCACGTGACTGATCATGCACTGATCACGTGACTGATCATGCACTGATCACGTGGCTATCATGCACTGATCACGTGTCTGATCATGCACTGATCACGTGCCTGATCATGCACTGATCACGTGGCTGATCACACATGATCACGTGACTGATCATGCACTGATCACGTGGCTATCATGCACTGATCACGTGGCTGTCATGCACTGATCACGTGGATATCATGCACTGATCACGTGACTGATCACACACGATCACGTGACTGATCATGCACTGATCACGTGGCTATCATGCACTGATCACGTGGCTATCATGCACTGATCACGTGGCTGATCATGCAATGATCACGTAGCTACCATGTACTGGTCACGTGACTGATCATGCACTGATCACGTAATTGATCATGCACTGATCACGTGGCTGATCATGCACTGATCACGTGGCTGATCACACATGATCACGTGACTGATCATGCACTGATCACGTGGCTCTCATGCACTGATCACGTGGCTGTCATGCACTGATCACGTGGATATCATGCACTGATCACGTGGCTGATCACACACGTATCACGTGACTGATCATGCACTGATCACGTGGCTATCATGCACTGATCACGTGGCTATCATGCACTGATCACGTGGCTGATCATGCAATGATCACGTAGCTACCATGTACTGGTCACGTGACTGATCATGCACTGATCACGTAATTGATCATGCACTGATCACGTGGCTCATCATGCACTGATCACGTGGCTGATCACACATGATCACGTGACTGATCATGCACTGATCACGTGGCTCTCATGCACTGATCACGTGGCTGTCATGCACTGATCACGTGGATATCATGCACTGATCACGTGGCTGATCACACACGTATCACATGACTGATCATGCACTGATCACGTGGCTATCATGCACTGATCACGTGGCTATCATGCACTGATCACGTGGCTGATCATGCAATGATCACGTAGCTACCATGTACTGGTCACGTGACTGATCATGCACTGATCACGTAATTGATCATGCACTGATCACGTGGCTGATCATGCACTGATCACGTGGCTGATCACACATGATCACGTGACTGATCATGCACTGATCACGTGGCTATCATGCACTGATCACGTGGCTGTCATGCACTGATCACGTGGCTATCATGCACTGATCACGTGGCTGATCACACGATCACGTGACTGATCATGCACTGATCACGTGGCTATCATGCACTGATCACGTGGCTGATCATGCACTGATCACGTGACTGATCATGCACTGATCACGTGGCTATCATGCACTGATCACGTGGCTGATCATGCAATGATCACGTAGCTACCATGTACTGGTCACGTGACTGATCATGCACTGATCACGTAACTGATCATGCACTGATCACGTGGCTGATCATGCACTGATCACGTGGCTGATCATGCACTGATCACGTGACTGATCATGCACTGATCACGTGACTGATCATGCACTGATCACGTGATGATCATGCACTGATCACGTGGATATCATGCACTGATCACGTGGCTGATCATGCACTGATCACGTGTCTGATCATGCACTGATCACGTGGCTGATCATGCACTGATCACGTGACTGATCATGCACTGATCACGTGGCTATCATGCACTGATCACGTGGCTGATCATGCACTGATCACGTGGCTGATCACACACTGTCACGTGACATATCATGCACTGATCACGTGGCACTCATGCACTGATCACGTGGCTGATCATACACTGATCACGTAACTCATGCACACATCACGTGGCTATCATGCACTGATCACGTGGCTGTCATGGAATGATCACGTAGAAACCATATACTGGTCACGTGACTGATCATGCACTGATCACGGAAATGATCATGCACTGTTCACGTGACTGATCATGCACTGATCACGTGACTGATCATGCACTGATCACGTGGCTATCATGCACTGATCACGTGGCTGATCATGCACGATCACGTAGCAACCATGTACTGGTCACGTGACTGATCATGCACTGATCACGTAATTGATCATGCACTGATCACGTGGCTCATCATGCACTGATCACGTGGCTGATCACACATGTATCACGTGACTGATCATGCACTGATCACGTGGCTATCATGCACTGATCACGTGGCTGTCATGCACTGATCACGTGGATATCATGCACTGATCACGTGGCTGATCACACACGTATCACATGACTGATCATGCACTGATCACGTGGCTATCATGCACTGATCACGTGGCTATCATGCACTGATCACGTGGCTGATCATGCATGATCACGTAGCTACCATGCACTGGTCACGTGACTGATCATGCACTGATCACGTAATTGATCATGCACTGATCACGTGGCTGATCATGCACTGATCACGTGGCTGATCATGCACTGATCACGTAACTGATCATGCACTGATCACGTGACTGATCATGCACTGATCACGTGGCTATCATGCACTGATCACGTGGCTGATCATGCACTGATCACGTGGCTGATCATGCACTGATCACGTGGCTGATCATGCACTGATCACGTGGCTCTCATGCACTGATCACGTGGCTGTCATGCACTGATCACGTGGATATCATGCACTGATCACGTGGCTGATCACACACGTATCACATGACTGATCATGCACTGATCACGTGGCTATCATGCACTGATCACGTGGCTATCATGCACTGATCACGTGGCTGATCAGCCATGATCACGTAGCTACCATGTACTGGTCACGTGACTGATCATGCACTGATCACGTAATTGATCATGCACTGATCACGTGGCTGATCATGCACTGATCACGTGGCTGATCATACACTGATCACATAACTGATCATGCACTGATCACGTGACTGATCATGCACTGATCACGTGACTGATCATGCACTGATCACGTGGCTATCATGCACTGATCACGTGGCTGATCATGCACTGATCACGTGGCTGATCATGCACTGATCACGTGACTGATCATGCACTGATCACGTGTCTGATCATGCACTGATCACGTGGCTATCATGCACTGCTCACGTGGCTGATCATGCCATGATCAGGCAGCTACCATGTACTGGTCACATGACTGATCATGCACTGATCACGTGACTGATCATGCAGTGATCACGTGGCTATCATGCACTACTCACGTGGCTGATCATGCAATGATCATGTAGCTACCATGTACAGGTCACGTGAATGATCATACACCCATCAGGTGACTGATCATGCACTGATCACGTGGCTATCATGCACTGATCACGAGACTGATCATGCACTGATCACGTCTATATCATGCACTGATCACATGACTGCCCATGCACTGATCACGTGGATGATCATACACTAATCTTGTGACAGATCATGCACTGATCACGTGGCTGATCATGCACTGATACCGTGACTGAGCATGGACTGATCACATGACTATCATGTAGTGATCACGTGACTTAATGGCGCTGATCATGTGACTGATCATGCGCTGATCATGTTTGCTATCATACACTGATCATGTGCCTCTGGAGGCAATAAACAAAGAGCTGAGTAGGCACGAATCAAACAGTCAGCAGGCAATAATCATGGAACTCAGCTGTGAGGAATCATGCTGCTCAGCTGGCAATAATCAAGCAGCTGAGCAGGCAGGAATTACGCAGCACAGCTGGCAATTGTCAAGCAGATGACAGGCAGGAATCGTGCAGCTCAGCTGGCAATTGTCAAGCAGATGAGCAGACAGTAATCACGCAGCTCAGCAGGCCCAGATCACGTGACTGAGCATGCACTGTTCACGTGGCTGATCATACACTGATCACGTGATGATCATGCACTGATCACTTGGATATCATGCACTGATCACGTGGCTGATCATACACTGTTCACGTGTCTGACCATGCACTGATCACGTGGCTGATCATACACTGCTCACGTAACTGATCATGCACTGATCACGTGGCTATCATGCACTGATCACGTGGCTGAACATGCACTGTTCACGTGGCTGATCACACACCTGTCACGTGACATATCATGCACTGATCACGTGGCACTCATGCACTGATCACGTGGCTGATCATACTCTGCTCACGTAACTCATGCACACATCACGTGGCTATCATGCACTGCTCACGTGGCTCGTCATGGAATGATCACGTAGCAACCATATACTGGTCACGTGACTGATCATGCAAAGATCACGTAAATGATCATGCACTGTTCACGTGACTGATCATGTACTGATCACGTGACTGATCATGCACTGATCACGTGGCTATCATGCTCTGCTCACGTGGCTGATCATGCAACGATCACGTAGCAACCATGTACTGGTCACGTGACTGATCATGCACTGATCACGTAATTGATCCTGCACTGATCACGTGGCTCATCATGCACTGATCACGTGGCTGATCATACACTGATCACGTGACTGATCATGCACTGATCACGTGACTGATCATGCACTGATCACGTGGCTATCATGCACTGATCACGTGGCTGATCATACACTGATCACGTGACTGATCATGCACTGATCACGTGGCTGATCATGCACTGATCACGTGGCTGATCATGCACTGATCACGTGTCTGATCATGCACTGATCACGTGGCTGATCATGCACTGATCACGTAACTGATCATGCACTGATCACGTGGCTATCATGCACTGATCACGTGGCTGATCATGCACTGATCACGTGGCTGATCACACACTGATCACGTGACTATCATGCACTGATCACGTGGCATCATGCACTGATCACGTGGCTGATCATACACTGATCACGTAACTGATCATGCACACATCACGTGGCTATCATGCACTGATCACGTGGCTGTCATCAATGATCATGTAGCTACCATATACTGATCACGTGACTGATCATGCACTGATCACGTAAATGATCATGCACTGATCACGTGGCTGATCATGCACTGATCACGTGACTGATCATGCACTGATCACGTGGCTGATCATGCACTGATCACGTAATTGATCATGCACTGATCACGTGGCTGATCATGCACTGATCACGTGGCTGATCATGCACTGATCACGTGACTGATCATGCACTGATCACGTGACTGATCATGCACTGATCACGTGGCTATCATGCACTGATCACGTGGCTGATCATGCACTGATCATGACTGATCATGCACTGATCACGTGGCTGATCATGCACTGATCACGTGACTGATCATGCACTGATCACGTGAATGATCATGCACTGATCACGTGGCTGATCATGCACTGATCACGTGGCTGATCACACATGTATCACGTGACTGATCATGCACTGATCACGTGGCTATCATGCACTGATCACGTGGCTATCATGCACTGATCACGTGGCTGATCATGCAATGATCACGTAGCTACCATGTACTGGTCACGTGACTGATCATGCACTGATCACGTAATTGATCATGCACTGATCACGTGGCTGATCATGCACTGATCACGTGGCTGATCACACACGATCACGTGACTGATCATGCACTGATCACGTGACTGATCATGCACTGATCACGTGGCTATCATGCACTGATCACGTGGATATCATGCACTGATCACGTGGCTGATCACACACGATCACGTGACTGATCATGCACTGATCACGTGGCTATCATGCACTGATCACGTGGCTATCATGCACTGATCACGTGGCTGATCATGCAATGATCACGTAGCTACCATGCACTGGTCACGTGACTGATCATGCACTGATCACGTGACTGATCATGCAGTGATCACGTGGCTATCATGCACTACTCACGTGGCTGATCATGCAATGATCATGTAGCTACCATGTACAGGTCACGTGAATGATCATACACCCATCAGGTGACTGATCATGCACTGATCACGTGGCTATCATGCACTGATCACGAGACTGATCATGCACTGATCACGTCTATATCATGCACTGATCACATGACTGCCCATGCACTGATCACGTGGATGATCATACACTAATCATGTGACAGATCATGCACTGATCACGTGGCTGATCATGCACTGATACCGTGACTGAGCATGGACTGATCACATGACTATCATGTAGTGATCACGTGACTTAATGGCGCTGATCATGTGACTGATCATGCGCTGATCATGTTTGCTATCATACACTGATCATGTGCCTCTGGAGGCAATAAACAAAGAGCTGAGTAGGCACGAATCAAACAGTCAGCAGGCAATAATCATGGAACTCAGCTGTGAGGAATCATGCTGCTCAGCTGGCAATAATCAAGCAGCTGAGCAGGCAGGAATTACGCAGCACAGCTGGCAATTGTCAAGCAGATGACAGGCAGGAATCGTGCAGCTCAGCTGGCAATTGTCAAGCAGATGAGCAGACAGTAATCACGCAGCTCAGCAGGCCCAGATCACGTGACTGAGCATGCACTGTTCACGTGGCTGATCATACACTGATCACGTGATGATCATGCACTGATCACTTGGATATCATGCACTGATCACGTGGCTGATCATACACTGATCACGTGCTGATCATGCACTGATCACGTGGCTGATCATGCACTGATCACGTGGCTGATCATGCACTGATCACGTGGCTATCATGCACTGATCACGTGACTGATCATGCACTGATCACGTGGCTGATCATGCACTGATCACGTGGCTGATCATGCACTGATCACGTGGCTGATCATGCACTGATCACGTGGCTATCATGCACTGATCACGTGGCTGTCATGCACTGATCACGTGGATATCATGCACTGATCACGTGGCTGATCACACACGATCACGTGACTGATCATGCACTGATCACGTGGCTGATCATGCACTGATCACGTGGCTATCATGCACTGATCACGTGGCTGATCATGCAATGATCACGTAGCTACATGTACTGTCACGTGACTGATCATGCACTGATCACGTAATTGATCATGCACTGATCACGTGGCTCATCATGCACTGATCACGTGGCTGATCACACACGATCACGTGACTGATCATGCACTGATCACGTGGCTATCATGCACTGATCACGTGGCTATCATGCACTGATCACGTGGCTGATCATGCACTGATCACGTGACTGATCATGCACTGATCACGTGGCTATCATGCACTGATCACGTGGCTGTCATGCACTGATCACGTGGCTATCATGCACTGATCACGTGGCTGATCACACTGATCACATGACTGATCATGCACTGATCACGTGGCTGATCATGCACTGATCACGTGGCTGATCATGCACTGATCACGTGACTGATCATGCACTGATCACGTGACTGATCATGCACTGATCACGTGACTGATCATGCACTGATCACGTGGCTGATCATGCACTGATCACGTGGCTATCATGCACTGATCACGTGGCTGATCACACACGATCACATGACTGATCATGCACTGATCACGTGGCTGATCATGCACTGATCACGTGGCTATCATGCACTGATCACGTGGCTGATCATGCACTGATCACGTAGCTATCATGCACTGATCACGTGACTGATCATGCACTGATCACGTGACTGATCATGCACTGATCACGTGGCTATCATGCACTGATCACGTGGCTGATCATGCAATGATCACGTAGCTACCATGTACTCACGTGACTGATCATGCACTGATCACGTGATTGATCATGCACTGATCACGTGGCTGATCATGCACTGATCACGTGGCTGATCATGCACTGATCACGTGACTGATCATGCACTGATCACGTGACTGATCATGCACTGATCACGTGGCTATCATGCACTGATCACGTGGCTGATCATGCACTGATCACGTGGCTATCATGCACTGATCACGTGGCTGATCATGCACTGATCACGTGGCTGATCATGCACTGATCACGTGGCTATCATGCACTGATCACGTGGCTGATCATGCAATGATCACGTAGCTACCATGCACTGATCACGTGACTGATCATGCACTGATCACGTAATTGATCATGCACTGATCACGTGGCTGATCATGCACTGATCACGTGGCTGATCATGCACTGATCACGTGACTGATCATGCACTGATCACGTGACTGATCATGCACTGATCACGTGGCTATCATGCACTGATCACGTGGCTGATCATGCACTGATCACGTGGCTGATCATGCACTGATCACGTGGCTGATCACACATGATCACGTGACTGATCATGCACTGATCACGTGGCTATCATGCACTGATCACGTGGCTGTCATGCACTGATCACGTGGATATCATGCACTGATCACGTGGCTGATCACACACGATCACATGACTGATCATGCACTGATCACGTGGCTATCATGCACTGATCACGTGGCTATCATGCACTGATCACGTGGCTGATCATGCAATGATCACGTAGCTACCATGTACTGGTCACGTGACTGATCATGCACTGATCACGTAATTGATCATGCACTGATCACGTGGCTGATCATGCACTGATCACGTGGCTGATCACACATGATCACGTGACTGATCATGCACTGATCACGTGGCTATCATGCACTGATCACGTGGCTGTCATGCACTGATCACGTGGATATCATGCACTGATCACGTGGCTGATCATGCACTGATCACGTAGCTATCATGCACTGATCACGTGACTGATCATGCACTGATCACGTGGCTGATCATGCACTGATCACGTGACTGATCATGCACTGATCACGTGACTGATCATGCACTGATCACGTGGCTATCATGCACTGATCACGTGGCTGATCATGCACTGATCACGTGGCTGATCATGCACTGATCACGTGGCTGATCACACATGATCACGTGACTGATCATGCACTGATCACGTGGCTATCATGCACTGATCACGTGGCTGTCATGCACTGATCACGTGGATATCATGCACTGATCACGTGGCTGATCACACACGATCACATGACTGATCATGCACTGATCACGTGGCTATCATGCACTGATCACGTGGCTATCATGCACTGATCACGTGGCTGATCATGCAATGATCACGTAGCTACCATGTACTGGTCACGTGACTGATCATGCACTGATCACGTAATTGATCATGCACTGATCACGTGGCTATCATGCACTGATCACGTGGCTGATCATGCACTGATCACGTAGCTATCATGCACTGATCACGTGACTGATCATGCACTGATCACGTAATTGATCATGCACTGATCACGTGGCTGATCATGCACTGATCACGTGGCTGATCATGCACTGATCACGTGACTGATCATGCACTGATCACGTGACTGATCATGCACTGATCACGTGGCTATCATGCACTGATCACGTGGCTGATCATGCACTGATCACGTAGCTATCATGCACTGATCACGTGACTGATCATGCACTGATCACGTGACTGATCATGCACTGATCACGTGGCTATCATGCACTGATCACGTGGCTGATCATGCACTGATCACGTGGCTATCATGCACTGATCACGTGGCTGATCATACACGATCACGTGACTGATCATGCACTGATCACGTGGCTATCATGCACTGATCACGTGGCTGTCATGCACTGATCACGTGGATATCATGCACTGATCACGTGGCTGATCACACACGATCACGTGACTGATCATGCACTGATCACGTGGCTATCATGCACTGATCACGTGGCTATCATGCACTGATCACGTGGCTGATCATGCAATGATCACGTAGCTACCATGTACTGGTCACGTGACTGATCATGCACTGATCACGTAATTGATCATGCACTGATCACGTGGCTCATCATGCACTGATCACGTGGCTGATCACACATGATCACGTGGCTGATCATGCACTGATCACGTGACTGATCATGCACTGATCACGTGACTGATCATGCACTGATCACGTGGCTATCATGCACTGATCACGTGGCTGATCATGCACTGATCACGTGGCTGATCATGCACTGATCACGTGGCTGATCACACATGATCACGTGACTGATCATGCACTGATCACGTGGCTCTCATGCACTGATCACGTGGCTGTCATGCACTGATCACGTGGATATCATGCACTGATCACGTGACTGATCACACACGTATCACGTGACTGATCATGCACTGATCACGTGGCTATCATGCACTGATCACGTGGCTATCATGCACTGATCACGTGGCTGATCATGCAATGATCACGTAGCTACCATGTACTGGTCACGTGACTGATCATGCACTGATCACGTAATTGATCATGCACTGATCACGTGGCTGATCATGCACTGATCACGTGGCTGATCACACATGATCACGTGACTGATCATGCACTGATCACGTGGCTATCATGCACTGATCACGTGGCTGTCATGCACTGATCACGTGGATATCATGCACTGATCACGTGGCTGATCACACACGATCACGTGACTGATCATGCACTGATCACGTGGCTATCATGCACTGATCACGTGGCTATCATGCACTGATCACGTGGCTGATCATGCAATGATCACGTAGCTACCATGTACTGGTCACGTGACTGATCATGCACTGATCACGTAATTGATCATGCACTGATCACGTGGCTGATCATGCACTGATCACGTGGCTGATCACACATGATCACGTGACTGATCATGCACTGATCACGTGGCTCTCATGCACTGATCACGTGGCTGTCATGCACTGATCACGTGGATATCATGCACTGATCACGTGGCTGATCACACACGATCACATGACTGATCATGCACTGATCACGTGGCTATCATGCACTGATCACGTGGCTATCATGCACTGATCACGTGGCTGATCATGCAATGATCACGTAGCTACCATGTACTGGTCACGTGACTGATCATGCACTGATCACGTAATTGATCATGCACTGATCACGTGGCTGATCATGCACTGATCACGTGGCTGATCACACATGATCACGTGACTGATCATGCACTGATCACGTGGCTATCATGCACTGATCACGTGGCTGTCATGCACTGATCACGTGGATATCATGCACTGATCACGTGGCTGATCACACACGATCACGTGACTGATCATGCACTGATCACGTGGCTATCATGCACTGATCACGTGGCTGATCATGCACTGATCACGTGACTGATCATGCACTGATCACGTGGCTATCATGCACTGATCACGTGGCTGATCATGCAATGATCACGTAGCTATCATGCACTGGTCACGTGACTGATCATGCACTGATCACGTAACTGATCATGCACTGATCACGTGGCTGATCATGCACTGATCACGTGGCTGATCATGCACTGATCACGTGACTGATCATGCACTGATCACGTGACTGATCATGCACTGATCACGTGATGATCATGCACTGATCACTTGGATATCATGCACTGATCACGTGGCTGATCATACACTGTTCACGTGTCTGATCATGCACTGATCACGTGGCTGATCATACACTGATCACGTAACTGATCATGCACTGATCACGTGGCTATCATGCACTGATCACGTGGCTGAACATGCACTGTTCACGTGGCTGATCACACACCTGTCACGTGACATATCATGCACTGATCACGTGGCACTCATGCACTGATCACGTGGCTGATCATACTCTGCTCACGTAACTCATGCACACATCACGTGGCTATCATGCACTGCTCACGTGGCTCGTCATGGAATGATCACGTAGCTACCATATACTGGTCACGTGACTGATCATGCACTGATCACGGAAATGATCATGCACTGTTCACGTGACTGATCATGCACTGATCACGTGACTGATCATGCACTGATCACGTGGCTATCATGCACTGCTCACGTGGCTGATCATGCAACGATCACGTAGCAACCATGTACTGGTCACGTGACTGATCATGCACTGATCACGTAATTGATCCTGCACTGATCACGTGGCTCATCATGCACTGATCACGTGGCTGATCACACATGTATCACGTGACTGATCATGCACTGATCACGTGGCTATCATGCACTGATCACGTGGCTGTCATGCACTGATCACGTGGATATCATGCACTGATCACGTGGCTGATCACACACGTATCACATGACTGATCATGCACTGATCACGTGGCTATCATGCACTGATCACGTGGCTATCATGCACTGATCACGTGGCTGATCAGGCATGATCACGTAGCTACCATGTACTGGTCACGTGACTGATCATGCACTGATCACGTAATTGATCATGCACTGATCACGTGGCTGATCATGCACTGATCACGTGGCTGATCATGCACTGATCACGTGACTGATCATGCACTGATCACGTGACTGATCATGCACTGATCACGTGGCTATCATGCACTGATCACGTGGCTGATCATGCACTGATCACGTGCTGATCATGCACTGATCACGTGGCTGATCATGCACTGATCACGTGGCTGATCATGCACTGATCACGTGGCTGATCATGCACTGATCACGTGGCTATCATGCACTGATCACGTGGCTGATCACACACGATCACATGACTGATCATGCACTGATCACGTGGCTATCATGCACTGATCACGTGGCTATCATGCACTGATCACGTGGCTGATCATGCATGATCACGTAGCTACCATGTACTGATCACGTGACTGATCATGCACTGATCACGTGACTGATCATGCACTGATCACGTGGCTGATCATGCACTGATCACGTGGCTGATCATGCACTGATCACGTGACTGATCATGCACTGATCACGTGACTGATCATGCACTGATCACGTGACTGATCATGCACTGATCACGTGGCTATCATGCACTGATCACGTGGCTGTCATGCACTGATCACGTGGATATCATGCACTGATCACGTGGCTGATCATGCACGATCACGTGACTGATCATGCACTGATCACGTGGCTATCATGCACTGATCACGTGGCTATCATGCACTGATCACGTGGCTGATCATGCAATGATCACGTAGCTACCATGCACTGGTCACGTGACTGATCATGCACTGATCACGTAATTGATCATGCACTGATCACGTGGCTGATCATGCACTGATCACGTGGCTGATCACACATGATCACGTGACTGATCATGCACTGATCACGTGGCTGATCATGCACTGATCACGTGGCTGATCATGCACTGATCACGTGGATATCATGCACTGATCACGTGGCTGATCATGCACTGATCACGTAGCTATCATGCACTGATCACGTGACTGATCATGCACTGATCACGTAATTGATCATGCACTGATCACGTGGCTGATCATGCACTGATCACGTGGCTGATCATGCACTGATCACGTGACTGATCATGCACTGATCACGTGACTGATCATGCACTGATCACGTGGCTATCATGCACTGATCACGTGGCTGATCATGCACTGATCACGTGGCTGATCATGCACTGATCACGTGGCTGATCACACATGATCACGTGACTGATCATGCACTGATCACGTGGCTATCATGCACTGATCACGTGGCTGTCATGCACTGATCACGTGGATATCATGCACTGATCACGTGGCTGATCATGCACTGATCACGTGACTGATCATGCACTGATCACGTGGCTATCATGCACTGATCACGTGGCTATCATGCACTGATCACGTGGCTGATCATGCAATGATCACGTAGCTACCATGTACTGGTCACGTGACTGATCATGCACTGATCACGTAATTGATCATGCACTGATCACGTGGCTATCATGCACTGATCACGTGGCTGATCATGCAATGATCACGTAGCTATCATGCACTGATCACGTGACTGATCATGCACTGATCACGTGGCTGATCATGCACTGATCACGTGGCTGATCATGCACTGATCACGTGGCTGATCATGCACTGATCACGTGACTGATCATGCACTGATCACGTGACTGATCATGCACTGATCACGTGGCTATCATGCACTGATCACGTGGCTGATCATGCACTGATCACGTAGCTATCATGCACTGATCACGTGACTGATCATGCACTGATCACGTGACTGATCATGCACTGATCACGTGGCTATCATGCACTGATCACGTGGCTGATCATGCACTGATCACGTGGCTATCATGCACTGATCACGTGGCTGATCACACACGATCACGTGACTGATCATGCACTGATCACGTGGCTATCATGCACTGATCACGTGGCTGTCATGCACTGATCACGTGGATATCATGCACTGATCACGTGGCTGATCACACACGATCACATGACTGATCATGCACTGATCACGTGGCTATCATGCACTGATCACGTGGCTATCATGCACTGATCACGTGGCTGATCATGCAATGATCACGTAGCTACCATGTACTGGTCACGTGACTGATCATGCACTGATCACGTAATGATCATGCACTGATCACGTGGCTCATCATGCACTGATCACGTGGCTGATCACACATGATCACGTGGCTGATCATGCACTGATCACGTGACTGATCATGCACTGATCACGTGACTGATCATGCACTGATCACGTGGCTATCATGCACTGATCACGTGGCTGATCATGCACTGATCACGTGGCTGATCATGCACTGATCACGTGGCTGATCACACATGATCACGTGACTGATCATGCACTGATCACGTGGCTCTCATGCACTGATCACGTGGCTGTCATGCACTGATCACGTGGATATCATGCACTGATCACGTGACTGATCACACACGTATCACGTGACTGATCATGCACTGATCACGTGGCTATCATGCACTGATCACGTGGCTATCATGCACTGATCACGTGGCTGATCATGCAATGATCACGTAGCTACCATGTACTGGTCACGTGACTGATCATGCACTGATCACGTAATTGATCATGCACTGATCACGTGGCTGATCATGCACTGATCACGTGGCTGATCACACATGTATCACGTGACTGATCATGCACTGATCACGTGGCTATCATGCACTGATCACGTGGCTGTCATGCACTGATCACGTGGATATCATGCACTGATCACGTGGCTGATCACACACGTATCACATGACTGATCATGCACTGATCACGTGGCTATCATGCACTGATCACGTGGCTATCATGCACTGATCACGTGGCTGATCATGCAATGATCACGTAGCTACCATGTACTGGTCACGTGACTGATCATGCACTGATCACGTAATTGATCATGCACTGATCACGTGGCTGATCATGCACTGATCACGTGGCTGATCACACATGATCACGTGACTGATCATGCACTGATCACGTGGCTATCATGCACTGATCACGTGGCTGTCATGCACTGATCACGTGGCTATCATGCACTGATCACGTGGCTGATCACACACGATCACATGACTGATCATGCACTGATCACGTGGCTATCATGCACTGATCACGTGGCTATCATGCACTGATCACGTGGCTGATCATGCAATGATCACGTAGCTACCATGTACTGGTCACGTGACTGATCATGCACTGATCACGTGATTGATCATGCACTGATCACGTGGCTGATCATGCACTGATCACGTGGCTGATCACACATGATCACGTGACTGATCATGCACTGATCACGTGGCTCATGCACTGATCACGTGGCTGATCATGCACTGATCACGTGGATATCATGCACTGATCACGTGGCTGATCACACACTGATCACGTGACTGATCATGCACTGATCACGTGGCTATCATGCACTGATCACGTGGCTATCATGCACTGATCACGTGACTGATCATGCACTGATCACGTGGCTATCATGCACTGATCATGGGGCTGATCATGCAATGATCACGTAGAAACCATGTACTGTCACGTGACTGATCATGCACTGATCACGTAAATGATCATGCACTGATCACGTGGCTGATCATGCACTGATCACGTGGCTGATCATGCACTGATCACGTGGCTGATCATGCACTGATCACGTAACTGATCATGCACTGATCACGTGATGATCATGCACTGATCACTTGGATATCATGCACTGATCACGTGGCTGATCATACACTGTTCACGTGTCTGACCATGCACTGATCACGTGGCTGATCATACACTGCTCACGTAACTGATCATGCACTGATCACGTGGCTATCATGCACTGATCACGTGGCTGAACATGCACTGTTCACGTGGCTGATCACACACCTGTCACGTGACATATCATGCACTGATCACGTGGCACTCATGCACTGATCACGTGGCTGATCATACTCTGCTCACGTAACTCATGCACACATCACGTGGCTATCATGCACTGCTCACGTGGCTCGTCATGGAATGATCACATAGCTACAATATACTGGTCACGTGACTGATCATGCAAAGATCACGTAAATGATCATGCACTGTTCACGTGACTGATCATGTACTGATCACGTGACTGATCATGCACTGATCACGTGGCTATCATGCACTGCTCACGTGGCTGATCATGCAACGATCACGTAGCAACCATGTACTGGTCACGTGACTGATCATGCACTGATCACGTAATTGATCCTGCACTGATCACGTGGCTCATCATGCACTGATCACGTGGCTGATCACACATGTATCACGTGACTGATCATGCACTGATCACGTGGCTATCATGCACTGATCACGTGGCTGTCATGCACTGATCACGTGGATATCATGCACTGATCACGTGGCTGATCACACACGTATCACATGACTGATCATGCACTGATCACGTGGCTATCATGCACTGATCACGTGGCTATCATGCACTGATCACGTGGCTGATCAGGCATGATCACGTAGCTACCATGTACTGGTCACGTGACTGATCATGCACTGATCACGTAATTGATCATGCACTGATCATGTGGCTGATCATGCACTGATCACGTGGCTGATCATACACTGATCACGTAACTGATCATGCACTGATCACGTGACTGATCATGCACTGATCACGTGGCTATCATGCACTGATCACGTGGCTGATCATACACTGATCACGTGCCTGATCATGCACTGATCACGTGGCTGATCATGCACTGATCACGTGGCTGATCATGCACTGATCACGTGGCTGATCATGCACTGATCACGTGGATATCATGCACTGATCACGTGGCTGATCACACACGATCACATGACTGATCATGCACTGATCACGTGGCTATCATGCACTGATCACGTGGCTATCATGCACTGATCACGTGGCTGATCATGCATGATCACGTAGCTACCATGTACTGGTCACGTGACTGATCATGCACTGATCACGTAACTGATCATGCACTGATCACGTGGCTGATCATGCACTGATCACGTGGCTGATCATGCACTGATCACGTGACTGATCATGCACTGATCACGTGACTGATCATGCACTGATCACGTGACTGATCATGCACTGATCACGTGGCTATCATGCACTGATCACGTGGCTGATCATGCACTGATCACGTGGATATCATGCACTGATCACGTGGCTGATCACACACGATCACGTGACTGATCATGCACTGATCACGTGGCTATCATGCACTGATCACGTGGCTATCATGCACTGATCACGTGGCTGATCATGCAATGATCACGTAGCTACCATGTACTGGTCACGTGACTGATCATGCACTGATCACGTAATTGATCATGCACTGATCACGTGGCTCATCATGCACTGATCACGTGGCTGATCACACATGATCACGTGACTGATCATGCACTGATCACGTGGCTATCATGCACTGATCACGTGGCTGATCATGCACTGATCACGTGGCTATCATGCACTGATCACGTGGCTGATCATGCACTGATCACGTAGCTATCATGCACTGATCACGTGACTGATCATGCACTGATCACGTAATTGATCATGCACTGATCACGTGGCTGATCATGCACTGATCACGTGGCTGATCATGCACTGATCACGTGACTGATCATGCACTGATCACGTGACTGATCATGCACTGATCACGTGGCTATCATGCACTGATCACGTGGCTGATCATGCACTGATCACGTGCTGATCATGCACTGATCACGTGGCTGATCACACATCACGTGACTGATCATGCACTGATCACGTGGCTATCATGCACTGATCACGTGGCTGTCATGCACTGATCACGTGGATATCATGCACTGATCACGTGGCTGATCACACACGATCACATGACTGATCATGCACTGATCACGTGGCTATCATGCACTGATCACGTGGCTATCATGCACTGATCACGTGGCTGATCATGCAATGATCACGTAGCTACCATGTACTGGTCACGTGACTGATCATGCACTGATCACGTAATTGATCATGCACTGATCACGTGGCTATCATGCACTGATCACGTGGCTGATCATGCAATGATCACGTAGCTATCATGCACTGATCACGTGACTGATCATGCACTGATCACGTGATTGATCATGCACTGATCACGTGGCTGATCATGCACTGATCACGTGGCTGATCATGCACTGATCACGTGACTGATCATGCACTGATCACGTGACTGATCATGCACTGATCACGTGGCTATCATGCACTGATCACGTGGCTGATCATGCAATGATCACGTAGCTATCATGCACTGATCACGTGACTGATCATGCACTGATCACGTACTGATCATGCACTGATCACGTGGCTATCATGCACTGATCACGTGGCTGATCATGCACTGATCACGTGGCTATCATGCACTGATCACGTGGCTGATCACACACGATCACGTGACTGATCATGCACTGATCACGTGGCTATCATGCACTGATCACGTGGCTGTCATGCACTGATCACGTGGATATCATGCACTGATCACGTGGCTGATCACACACGATCACATGACTGATCATGCACTGATCACGTGGCTATCATGCACTGATCACGTGGCTATCATGCACTGATCACGTGGCTGATCATGCAATGATCACGTAGCTACCATGTACTGGTCACGTGACTGATCATGCACTGATCACGTAATTGATCATGCACTGATCACGTGGCTCATCATGCACTGATCACGTGGCTGATCACACATGATCACGTGGCTGATCATGCACTGATCACGTGACTGATCATGCACTGATCACGTGACTGATCATGCACTGATCACGTGGCTATCATGCACTGATCACTGTCTGATCATGCACTGATCACGTGCCTGATCATGCACTGATCACGTGGCTGATCACACATGATCACGTGACTGATCATGCACTGATCACGTGGCTCTCATGCACTGATCACGTGGCTGTCATGCACTGATCACGTGGATATCATGCACTGATCACGTGACTGATCACACACGTATCACATGACTGATCATGCACTGATCACGTGGCTATCATGCACTGATCACGTGGCTATCATGCACTGATCACGTGGCTGATCATGCAATGATCACGTAGCTACCATGTACTGGTCACGTGACTGATCATGCACTGATCACGTAATTGATCATGCACTGATCACGTGGCTGATCATGCACTGATCACGTGGCTGATCACACATGTATCACGTGACTGATCATGCACTGATCACGTGGCTCATGCACTGATCACGTGGCTGTCATGCACTGATCACGTGGATATCATGCACTGATCACGTGGCTGATCACACACGATCACATGACTGATCATGCACTGATCACGTGGCTATCATGCACTGATCACGTGGCTATCATGCACTGATCACGTGGCTGATCATGCAATGATCACGTAGCTACCATGTACTGGTCACGTGACTGATCATGCACTGATCACGTAATTGATCATGCACTGATCACGTGGCTCATCATGCACTGATCACGTGGCTGATCACACATGATCACGTGACTGATCATGCACTGATCACGTGGCTCTCATGCACTGATCACGTGGCTGTCATGCACTGATCACGTGGATATCATGCACTGATCACGTGGCTGATCACACACGTATCACATGACTGATCATGCACTGATCACGTGGCTATCATGCACTGATCACGTGGCTATCATGCACTGATCACGTGGCTGATCATGCAATGATCACGTAGCTACCATGTACTGGTCACGTGACTGATCATGCACTGATCACGTAATTGATCATGCACTGATCACGTGGCTGATCATGCACTGATCACGTGGCTGATCACACATGATCACGTGACTGATCATGCACTGATCACGTGGCTATCATGCACTGATCACGTGGCTGTCATGCACTGATCACGTGGATATCATGCACTGATCACGTGGCTGATCACACACGATCACGTGACTGATCATGCACTGATCACGTGGCTATCATGCACTGATCACGTGGCTGATCATGCACTGATCACGTGACTGATCATGCACTGATCACGTGGCTATCATGCACTGATCACGTGGCTGATCATGCAATGATCACGTAGCTACCATGTACTGGTCACGTGACTGATCATGCACTGATCACGTAACTGATCATGCACTGATCACGTGGCTGATCATGCACTGATCACGTGGCTGATCATGCACTGATCACGTGACTGATCATGCACTGATCACGTGACTGATCATGCACTGATCACGTGATGATCATGCACTGATCACGTGGATATCATGCACTGATCACGTGGCTGATCATACACTGATCACGTGTCTGATCATGCACTGATCACGTGGCTGATCATGCACTGATCACGTAACTGATCATGCACTGATCACGTGGCTATCATGCACTGATCACGTGGCTGATCATGCACTGATCACGTGGCTGATCACACACTGTCACGTGACTATCATGCACTGATCACGTGGCACTCATGCACTGATCACGTGGCTGATCATACACTGATCACGTAACTCATGCACACATCACGTGGCTATCATGCACTGATCACGTGGCTGTCATGCAATGATCACGTAGAAACCATATACTGGTCACGTGACTGATCATGCACTGATCACGGAATGATCATGCACTGTTCACGTGACTGATCATGCACTGATCACGTGACTGATCATGCACTGATCACGTGGCTATCATGCACTGATCACGTGGCTGATCATGCACGATCACGTAGCAACCATGTACTGGTCACGTGACTGATCATGCACTGATCACGTAATTGATCATGCACTGATCACGTGGCTCATCATGCACTGATCACGTGGCTGATCACACATGTATCACGTGACTGATCATGCACTGATCACGTGGCTATCATGCACTGATCACGTGGCTGTCATGCACTGATCACGTGGATATCATGCACTGATCACGTGGCTGATCACACACGTATCACATGACTGATCATGCACTGATCACGTGGCTATCATGCACTGATCACGTGGCTATCATGCACTGATCACGTGGCTGATCATGCATGATCACGTAGCTACCATGCACTGGTCACGTGACTGATCATGCACTGATCACGTAATTGATCATGCACTGATCACGTGGCTGATCATGCACTGATCACGTGGCTGATCATGCACTGATCACGTAACTGATCATGCACTGATCACGTGACTGATCATGCACTGATCACGTGGCTATCATGCACTGATCACGTGGCTGATCATGCACTGATCACGTGGCTGATCATGCACTGATCACGTGGCTGATCATGCACTGATCACGTGGCTCTCATGCACTGATCACGTGGCTGTCATGCACTGATCACGTGGATATCATGCACTGATCACGTGGCTGATCACACACGTATCACATGACTGATCATGCACTGATCACGTGGCTATCATGCACTGATCACGTGGCTATCATGCACTGATCACGTGGCTGATCAGGCCATGATCACGTAGCTACCATGTACTGGTCACGTGACTGATCATGCACTGATCACGTAATTGATCATGCACTGATCATGTGGCTGATCATGCACTGATCACGTGGCTGATCATACTGATCACGTAACTGATCATGCACTGATCACGTGACTGATCATGCACTGATCACGTGACTGATCATGCACTGATCACGTGGCTATCATGCACTGATCACGTGGCTGATCATGCACTGATCACGTGGCTGATCATGCACTGATCACGTGACTGATCATGCACTGATCACGTGTCTGATCATGCACTGATCACGTGGCTATCATGCACTGCTCACGTGGCTGATCATGCCATGATCACGCAGCTACCATGTACTGGTCACATGACTGATCATGCACTGATCACGTGACTGATCATGCAGTGATCACGTGGCTATCATGCACTACTCACGTGGCTGATCATGCAATGATCATGTAGCTACCATGTACAGGTCACGTGAATGATCATACACCCATCAGGTGACTGATCATGCACTGATCACGTGGCTATCATGCACTGATCACGAGACTGATCATGCACTGATCACGTCTATATCATGCACTGATCACATGACTGCCCATGCACTGATCACGTGGATGATCATACACTAATCTTGTGACAGATCATGCACTGATCACGTGGCTGATCATGCACTGATACCGTGACTGAGCATGGACTGATCACATGACTATCATGTAGTGATCACGTGACTTAATGGCGCTGATCATGTGACTGATCATGCGCTGATCATGTTTGCTATCATACACTGATCATGTGCCTCTGGAGGCAATAAACAAAGAGCTGAGTAGGCACGAATCAAACAGTCAGCAGGCAATAATCATGGAACTCAGCTGTGAGGAATCATGCTGCTCAGCTGGCAATAATCAAGCAGCTGAGCAGGCAGGAATTACGCAGCACAGCTGGCAATTGTCAAGCAGATGACAGGCAGGAATCGTGCAGCTCAGCTGGCAATTGTCAAGCAGATGAGCAGACAGTAATCACGCAGCTCAGCAGGCCCAGATCACGTGACTGAGCATGCACTGTTCACGTGGCTGATCATACACTGATCACGTGATGATCATGCACTGATCACTTGGATATCATGCACTGATCACGTGGCTGATCATACACTGTTCACGTGTCTGACCATGCACTGATCACGTGGCTGATCATACACTGCTCACGTAACTGATCATGCACTGATCACGTGGCTATCATGCACTGATCACGTGGCTGAACATGCACTGTTCACGTGGCTGATCACACACCTGTCACGTGACATATCATGCACTGATCACGTGGCACTCATGCACTGATCACGTGGCTGATCATACTCTGCTCACGTAACTCATGCACACATCACGTGGCTATCATGCACTGCTCACGTGGCTCGTCATGGAATGATCACGTAGCAACCATATACTGGTCACGTGACTGATCATGCAAAGATCACGTAAATGATCATGCACTGTTCACGTGACTGATCATGTACTGATCACGTGACTGATCATGCACTGATCACGTGGCTATCATGCTCTGCTCACGTGGCTGATCATGCAACGATCACGTAGCAACCATGTACTGGTCACGTGACTGATCATGCACTGATCACGTAATTGATCCTGCACTGATCACGTGGCTCATCATGCACTGATCACGTGGCTGATCATACACTGATCACGTGACTGATCATGCACTGATCACGTGACTGATCATGCACTGATCACGTGGCTATCATGCACTGATCACGTGGCTGACATACACTGATCACGTGACTGATCATGCACTGATCACGTGGCTGATCATGCACTGATCACGTGGCTGATCATGCACTGATCACGTGTCTGATCATGCACTGATCACGTGGCTGATCATGCACTGATCACGTAACTGATCATGCACTGATCACGTGGCTATCATGCACTGATCACGTGGCTGATCATGCACTGATCACGTGGCTGATCATGCACTGTCACGTGACTATCATGCACTGATCACGTGGCACTCATGCACTGATCACGTGGCTGATCATACTGATCACGTAACTGATCATGCACACATCACGTGGCTATCATGCACTGATCACGTGGCTGTCATGGAATGATCATGTAGCTACCATATACTGGTCACGTGACTGATCATGCACTGATCACGTAAATGATCATGCACTGATCACGTGCTGATCATGCACTGATCACGTGACTGATCATGCACTGATCACGTGGCTGATCATGCACTGATCACGTAATTGATCATGCACTGATCACGTGGCTGATCATGCACTGATCACGTGGCTGATCATGCACTGATCACGTGACTGATCATGCACTGATCACGTGACTGATCATGCACTGATCACGTGGCTATCATGCACTGATCACGTGGCTGTCATGCACTGATCACATGACTGATCATGCACTGATCACGTGGCTGATCATGCACTGATCACGTGACTGATCATGCACTGATCACGTGAATGATCATGCACTGATCACGTGGCTGATCATGCACTGATCACGTGGCTGATCACACATGATCACGTGACTGATCATGCACTGATCACGTGGCTCTCATGCACTGATCACGTGGCTATCATGCACTGATCACGTGGCTGATCATGCAATGATCACGTAGCTACCATGTACTGGTCACGTGACTGATCATGCACTGATCACGTAATTGATCATGCACTGATCACGTGGCTCATCATGCACTGATCACGTGGCTGATCACACACGATCACGTGACTGATCATGCACTGATCACGTGACTGATCATGCACTGATCACGTGGCTATCATGCACTGATCACGTGGATATCATGCACTGATCACGTGGCTGATCACACACGATCACGTGACTGATCATGCACTGATCACGTGGCTATCATGCACTGATCACGTGGCTATCATGCACTGATCACGTGGCTGATCATGCACTGATCACGTAGCTACCATGCACTGGTCACGTGACTGATCATGCACTGATCACGTGACTGATCATGCAGTGATCACGTGGCTATCATGCACTACTCACGTGGATGATCATGCAATGATCATGTAGCTACCATGTACAGGTCACGTGAATGATCATACACCCATCAGGTGACTGATCATGCACTGATCACGTGGCTATCATGCACTGATCACTAGACTGATCATGCACTGATCACGTCTATATCATGCACTGATCACATGACTGCCCATGCACTGATCACGTGGATGATCATACACTAATCATGTGACAGATCATGCACTGATCACGTGGCTGATCATGCACTGATACCGTGACTGAGCATGGACTGATCACATGACTATCATGTAGTGATCACGTGACTTAATGGCGCTGATCATGTGACTGATCATGCGCTGATCATGTTTGCTATCATACACTGATCATGTGCCTCTGGAGGCAATAAACAAAGAGCTGAGTAGGCACGAATCAAACAGTCAGCAGGCAAAAATCATGGACCTCAGCTGTGAGGAATCATGCTGCTCAGCTGGCAATAATCAAGCAGCTGAGCAGGCAGGAATTACGCAGCACAGCTGGCAATTGTCAAGCAGATGACAGGCAGGAATCGTGCAGCTCAGCTGGCAATTGTCAAGCAGATGAGCAGACAGTAATCACGCAGCTCAGCAGGCCCTGATCACGTGACTGAGCATGCACTGTTCACGTGGCTGATCACACACTGATCACGTGACTGATCATGCACTGATCATGTGACTATCATGCACTGATCACGTGGCTGATCATGCACTGATCACGTGGCTGATCATGCACTGATCACGTGGCTGATCATGCACTGATCACGTGACTGATCATGCACTGATCACGTGGCTGATCATGCACTGATCACGTGGCTATCATGCACTGATCACGTGGCTGATCATGCACTGATCACGTGCTATCATGCACTGATCACGTGACTGATCATGCACTGATCACGTGGCTGATCATGCACTGATCACGTGGCTGATCATGCACTGATCACGTGGCTGATCATGCACTGATCACGTGGCTATCATGCACTGATCACGTGGCTGTCATGCACTGATCACGTGGATATCATGCACTGATCACGTGGCTGATCACACACTGATCACGTGACTGATCATGCACTGATCACGTGGCTGATCATGCACTGATCACGTGGCTATCATGCACTGATCACGTGCCTGATCATGCAATGATCACGTAGCTACCATGTACTGGTCACGTGACTGATCATGCACTGATCACGTAATTGATCTGCACTGATCACGTGGCTCATCATGCACTGATCACGTGGCTGATCACATGTATCACGTGGCTGATCATGCACTGATCACGTAACTGATCATGCACTGATCACGTGACTGATCATGCACTGATCACGTGGCTATCATGCACTGATCACGTGGCTGATCATGCACTGATCACGTGCCTGATCATGCACTGATCACGTGGCTGATCACACATGATCACGTGACTGATCATGCACTGATCACGTGGCTCTCATGCACTGATCACGTGGCTGATCATGCACTGATCACGTGGATATCATGCACTGATCACGTGGCTGATCACACACGTATCACGTGACTGATCATGCACTGATCACGTGGCTATCATGCACTGATCACGTGGCTATCATGCACTGATCACGTGGCTGATCATGCAATGATCACGTAGCTACCATGCACTGATCACGTGACTGATCATGCACTGATCACGTAATTGATCATGCACTGATCACGTGGCTGATCATGCACTGATCACGTGGCTGATCACACTGATCACGTGGCTGATCATGCACTGATCACGTAACTGATCATGCACTGATCACGTGACTGATCATGCACTGATCACGTGGCTATCATGCACTGATCACGTGGCTGAACATGCACTGATCACGTGCTGATCATGCACTGATCACGTGGCTGATCACACATGATCACGTGACTGATCATGCACTGATCACGTGGCTATCATGCACTGATCACGTGGCTGATCATGCACTGATCACGTAGCTATCATGCACTGGTCACGTGACTGATCATGCACTGATCACGTGGCTATCATGCACTGATCACGTGGCTGATCATGCAATGATCACGTAGCTACCATGCACTGATCACGTGACTGATCATGCACTGATCACGTAATTGATCATGCACTGATCACGTGGCTGATCATGCACTGATCACGTGGCTGATCACACATGATCACGTGACTGATCATGCACTGATCACGTGGCTATCATGCACTGATCACGTGGCTGTCATGCACTGATCACGTGGATATCATGCACTGATCACGTGGCTGATCACACACGATCACATGACTGATCATGCACTGATCACGTGGCTATCATGCACTGATCACGTGGCTATCATGCACTGATCACGTGGCTGATCATGCAATGATCACGTAGCTACCATGTACTGGTCACGTGACTGATCATGCACTGATCACGTAACTGATCATGCACTGATCACGTGGCTATCATGCACTGATCACGTGGCTGATCATGCAATGATCACGTAGCTACCATGCACTGGTCACGTGACTGATCATGCACTGATCACGTAATTGATCATGCACTGATCACGTGGCTGATCATGCACTGATCACGTGGCTGATCATGCACTGATCACGTAACTGATCATGCACTGATCACGTGACTGATCATGCACTGATCACGTGGCTATCATGCACTGATCACGTGGCTGATCATGCACTGATCACGTGGATATCATGCACTGATCACGTGGCTGATCACACACTATCACATGACTGATCATGCACTGATCACGTGGCTATCATGCACTGATCACGTGGCTATCATGCACTGATCACGTGGCTGATCATGCAATGATCACGTAGCTACCATGCACTGGTCACGTGACTGATCATGCACTGATCACGTGACTGATCATGCACTGATCACGTGGCTATCATGCACTGATCACGTGGCTGATCATGCAATGATCACGTAGCTATCATGCACTGATCACGTGACTGATCATGCACTGATCACGTGACTGATCATGCACTGATCACGTGGCTGATCATGCACTGATCACGTGGCTGATCATGCACTGATCACGTAACTGATCATGCACTGATCACGTGACTGATCATGCACTGATCACGTGGCTGATCATGCACTGATCACGTGGCTGATCATGCACTGATCACGTGGCTATCATGCACTGATCACGTGGCTGATCATGCACTGATCACGTAGCTACATGCACTGGTCACGTGACTGATCATGCACTGATCACGTAATGATCATGCACTGATCACGTGGCTGATCATGCACTGATCACGTGGCTGATCACACATGATCACGTGACTGATCATGCACTGATCACGTGGCTCTCATGCACTGATCACGTGGCTGTCATGCACTGATCACGTGGATATCATGCACTGATCACGTGGCTGATCATGCACGATCACGTGACTGATCATGCACTGATCACGTGGCTATCATGCACTGATCACGTGGCTATCATGCACTGATCACGTGGCTGATCATGCAATGATCACGTAGCTACCATGCACTGGTCACGTGACTGATCATGCACTGATCACGTAATTGATCATGCACTGATCACGTGGCTGATCATGCACTGATCACGTGGCTGATCACACATGATCACGTGACTGATCATGCACTGATCACGTGGCTATCATGCACTGATCACGTGGCTGTCATGCACTGATCACGTGGATATCATGCACTGATCACGTGGCTGATCACACACGTATCACGTGACTGATCATGCACTGATCACGTGGCTATCATGCACTGATCACGTGGCTATCATGCACTGATCACGTGGCTGATCATGCAATGATCACGTAGCTACCATGTACTGGTCACGTGACTGATCATGCACTGATCACGTAATTGATCATGCACTGATCACGTGGCTGATCATGCACTGATCACGTGGCTGATCACACATGATCACGTGACTGATCATGCACTGATCACGTGGCTATCATGCACTGATCACGTGGCTGTCATGCACTGATCACGTGGATATCATGCACTGATCACGTGGCTGATCACACTGATCACATGACTGATCATGCACTGATCACGTGGCTATCATGCACTGATCACGTGGCTATCATGCACTGATCACGTGGCTGATCATGCAATGATCACGTAGCTACCATGTACTGGTCACGTGACTGATCATGCACTGATCACGTACTGATCATGCACTGATCACGTGGCTATCATGCACTGATCACGTGGCTGATCATGCAATGATCACGTAGCTACCATGTACTGGTCACGTGACTGATCATGCACTGATCACGTAATTGATCATGCACTGATCACGTGGCTGATCATGCACTGATCACGTGGCTGATCATGCACTGATCACGTAACTGATCATGCACTGATCACGTGACTGATCATGCACTGATCACGTGGCTATCATGCACTGATCACGTGGCTGATCATGCACTGATCACGTGGATATCATGCACTGATCACGTGGCTGATCATGCACTGATCACGTGGCTGATCATGCACTGATCACGTGGCTATCATGCACTGATCACGTGGCTGATCATGCAATGATCACGTAGCTACCATGCACTGGTCACGTGACTGATCATGCACTGATCACGTACTGATCATGCACTGATCACGTGGCTGATCATGCACTGATCACGTGGCTGATCATGCACTGATCACGTGACTGATCATGCACTGATCACGTGACTGATCATGCACTGATCACGTGGCTATCATGCACTGATCACGTGGCTGATCATGCACTGATCACGTGCCTGATCATGCACTGATCACGTGGCTGATCACACATGATCACGTGACTGATCATGCACTGATCACGTGGCTATCATGCACTGATCACGTGGCTGTCATGCACTGATCACGTGGATATCATGCACTGATCACGTGGCTGATCACACGTATCACATGACTGATCATGCACTGATCACGTGGCTATCATGCACTGATCACGTGGCTATCATGCACTGATCACGTGGCTGATCATGCAATGATCACGTAGCTACCATGTACTGGTCACGTGACTGATCATGCACTGATCACGTAATTGATCATGCACTGATCACGTGGCTCATCATGCACTGATCACGTGGCTGATCACACATGATCACGTGACTGATCATGCACTGATCACGTGGCTGATCATGCACTGATCACGTGGCTGATCATGCACTGATCACGTGGCTATCATGCACTGATCACGTGGCTGATCATGCACTGATCACGTAGCTATCATGCACTGATCACGTGACTGATCATGCACTGATCACGTAATTGATCATGCACTGATCACGTGGCTGATCATGCACTGATCACGTGGCTGATCATGCACTGATCACGTAACTGATCATGCACTGATCACGTGACTGATCATGCACTGATCACGTGGCTATCATGCACTGATCACGTGGCTGATCATGCACTGATCACGTGGCTGATCATGCACTGATCACGTGGCTGATCACACATGATCACGTGACTGATCATGCACTGATCACGTGGCTATCATGCACTGATCACGTGGCTGTCATGCACTGATGATGTGGATATCATGCACTGATCACGTGGCTGATCACACACGATCACGTGACTGATCATGCACTGATCACGTGGCTATCATGCACTGATCACGTGGCTATCATGCACTGATCACGTGGCTGATCATGCAATGATCACGTAGCTACCATGTACTGGTCACGTGACTGATCATGCACTGATCACGTAATTGATCATGCACTGATCACGTGGCTATCATGCACTGATCACGTGGCTGATCATGCAATGATCACGTAGCTATCATGCACTGGTCACGTGACTGATCATGCACTGATCACGTAATTGATCATGCACTGATCACGTGGCTGATCATGCACTGATCACGTGGCTGATCATGCACTGATCACGTAACTGATCATGCACTGATCACGTGACTGATCATGCACTGATCACGTGGCTATCATGCACTGATCACGTGGCTGATCATGCACTGATCACGTAGCTATCATGCACTGATCACGTGACTGATCATGCACTGATCACGTGACTGATCATGCACTGATCACGTGGCTATCATGCACTGATCACGTGGCTGATCATGCACTGATCACGTGGCTATCATGCACTGATCACGTGGCTGATCACACACGTATCACGTGACTGATCATGCACTGATCACGTGGCTATCATGCACTGATCACGTGGCTGTCATGCACTGATCACGTGGATATCATGCACTGATCACGTGGCTGATCACACACGTATCACATGACTGATCATGCACTGATCACGTGGCTATCATGCACTGATCACGTGGCTATCATGCACTGATCACGTGGCTGATCATGCAATGATCACGTAGCTACCATGTACTGGTCACGTGACTGATCATGCACTGATCACGTAATTGATCATGCACTGATCACGTGGCTCATCATGCACTGATCACGTGGCTGATCACACATGTATCACGTGGCTGATCATGCACTGATCACGTAACTGATCATGCACTGATCACGTGACTGATCATGCACTGATCACGTGGCTATCATGCACTGATCACGTGGCTGATCATGCACTGATCACGTGCCTGATCATGCACTGATCACGTGGCTGATCACACATGATCACGTGACTGATCATGCACTGATCACGTGGCTATCATGCACTGATCACGTGGCTGTCATGCACTGATCACGTGGATATCATGCACTGATCACGTGACTGATCACACACGATCACGTGACTGATCATGCACTGATCACGTGGCTATCATGCACTGATCACGTGGCTATCATGCACTGATCACGTGGCTGATCATGCAATGATCACGTAGCTACCATGTACTGGTCACGTGACTGATCATGCACTGATCACGTAATTGATCATGCACTGATCACGTGCCTGATCATGCACTGATCACGTGGCTGATCACACATGATCACGTGACTGATCATGCACTGATCACGTGGCTATCATGCACTGATCACGTGGCTGTCATGCACTGATCACGTGGATATCATGCACTGATCACGTGGCTGATCACACACGTATCACGTGACTGATCATGCACTGATCACGTGGCTATCATGCACTGATCACGTGGCTATCATGCACTGATCACGTGGCTGATCATGCAATGATCACGTAGCTACCATGTACTGGTCACGTGACTGATCATGCACTGATCACGTAATTGATCATGCACTGATCACGTGGCTGATCATGCACTGATCACGTGGCTGATCACACATGATCACGTGACTGATCATGCACTGATCACGTGGCTATCATGCACTGATCACGTGGCTGTCATGCACTGATCTCGTGGATATCATGCACTGATCACGTGGCTGATCACACACGATCACATGACTGATCATGCACTGATCACGTGGCTATCATGCACTGATCACGTGGCTATCATGCACTGATCACGTGGCTGATCATGCAATGATCACGTAGCTACCATGTACTGGTCACGTGACTGATCATGCACTGATCACGTAATTGATCATGCACTGATCACGTGGCTGATCATGCACTGATCACGTGGCTGATCACACATGATCACGTGACTGATCATGCACTGATCACGTGGCTATCATGCACTGATCACGTGGCTGTCATGCACTGATCACGTGGATATCATGCACTGATCACGTGGCTGATCACACACGTATCACATGACTGATCATGCACTGATCACGTGGCTATCATGCACTGATCACGTGGCTGATCATGCACTGATCACGTAACTGATCATGCACTGATCACGTGGCTATCATGCACTGATCACGTGGCTGATCATGCACTGATCACGTAGCTATCATGCACTGATCACGTGACTGATCATGCACTGATCACGTGGCTGATCATGCACTGATCACGTGGCTGATCATGCACTGATCACGTGGCTGATCATGCACTGATCACGTGACTGATCATGCACTGATCACGTGACTGATCATGCACTGATCACGTGATGATCATGCACTGATCACGTGGATATCATGCACTGATCACGTGGCTGATCATGCACTGATCACGTGTCTGATCATGCACTGATCACGTGGCTGATCATACACTGATCACGTAACTGATCATGCACTGATCACGTGGCTATCATGCACTGATCACGTGGCTGATCATGCACTGATCACGTGGCTGATCACACACCTGTCACGTGACTATCATGCACTGATCACGTGGCACTCATGCACTGATCACGTGGCTGATCATACACTGATCACGTAACTCATGCACACATCACGTGGCTATCATGCACTGATCACGTGGCTGTCATGGAATGATCACGTAGCAACCATATACTGGTCACGTGACTGATCATGCACTGATCACGTAAATGATCATGCACTGATCACGTGACTGATCATGCACTGATCACGTGACTGATCATGCACTGATCACGTGGCTATCATGCACTGCTCACGTGGCTGATCATGCAACGATCACGTAGCAACCATGTACTGGTCACGTGACTGATCATGCACTGATCACGTAATTGATCATGCACTGATCACGTGGCTCATCATGCACTGATCACGTGGCTGATCATGCACTGATCACGTAACTGATCATGCACTGATCACGTGACTGATCATGCACTGATCACGTGGCTATCATGCACTGATCACGTGGCTGATCATACACTGATCACGTGCCTGATCATGCACTGATCACGTGGCTGATCATGCACTGATCACGTGGCTGATCATGCACTGATCACGTGTCTGATCATGCACTGATCACGTGGCTGATCATGCACTGATCACGTAACTGATCATGCACTGATCACGTGGCTATCATGCACTGATCACGTGGCTGATCATGCACTGATCACGTGGCTGATCACACACTGTCACGTGACTATCATGCACTGATCACGTGGCACTCATGCACTGATCACGTGGCTGATCATACACTGCTCACGTAACTGATCATGCACACATCACGTGGCTATCATGCACTGATCACGTGGCTGTCATGGAATGATCACGTAGCTACCATATACTGGTCACGTGACTGATCATGCACTGATCACGTAAATGATCATGCACTGATCACGTGGCTGATCATGCACTGATCACGTGACTGATCATGCACTGATCACGTGGCTGATCATGCACTGATCACGTGGCTGATCATGCACTGATCACGTGGCTGATCATGCACTGATCACGTGGCTGATCATGCACTGATCACGTGACTGATCATGCACTGATCACGTGACTGATCATGCACTGATCACGTGGCTATCATGCACTGATCACGTGGCTGATCATGCACTGATCACGTGACTGATCATGCACTGATCACGTGGCTGATCATGCACTGATCACGTGACTGATCATGCACTGATCACGTGGCTGATCATGCACTGATCACGTGGCTGATCATGCACTGATCACGTGGCTGATCACACATGTATCACGTGACTGATCATGCACTGATCACGTGGCTATCATGCACTGATCACGTGGCTATCATGCACTGATCACGTGGCTGATCATGCAATGATCACGTAGCTACCATGTACTGGTCACGTGACTGATCATGCACTGATCACGTAATTGATCATGCACTGATCACGTGGCTGATCATGCACTGATCACGTGGCTGATCACACACGATCACGTGACTGATCATGCACTGATCACGTGACTGATCATGCACTGATCACGTGGCTATCATGCACTGATCACGTGGATATCATGCACTGATCACGTGGCTGATCATGCACTGATCACGTGACTGATCATGCACTGATCACGTGGCTATCATGCACTGATCACGTGGCTATCATGCACTGATCACGTGGCTGATCATGCAATGATCACGTAGCTACCATGCACTGGTCACGTGACTGATCATGCACTGATCACGTGACTGATCATGCAGTGATCACGTGGCTATCATGCACTACTCACGTGGATGATCATGCAATGATCATGTAGCTACCATGTACAGGTCACGTGAATGATCATACACCCATCAGGTGACTGATCATGCACTGATCACGTGGCTATCATGCACTGATCACGAGACTGATCATGCACTGATCACGTCTATATCATGCACTGATCACATGACTGCCCATGCACTGATCACGTGGATGATCATACACTAATCATGTGACAGATCATGCACTGATCACGTGGCTGATCATGCACTGATACCGTGACTGAGCATGGACTGATCACATGACTATCATGTAGTGATCACGTGACTTAATGGCGCTGATCATGTGACTGATCATGCGCTGATCATGTTTGCTATCATACACTGATCATGTGCCTCTGGAGGCAATAAACAAAGAGCTGAGTAGGCACGAATCAAACAGTCAGCAGGCAATAATCATGGAACTCAGCTGTGAGGAATCATGCTGCTCAGCTGGCAATAATCAAGCAGCTGAGCAGGCAGGAATTACGCAGCACAGCTGGCAATTGTCAAGCAGATGACAGGCAGGAATCGTGCAGCTCAGCTGGCAATTGTCAAGCAGATGAGCAGACAGTAATCACGCAGCTCAGCAGGCCCAGATCACGTGACTGAGCATGCACTGTTCACGTGGCTGATCATACACTGATCACGTGATGATCATGCACTGATCACTTGGATATCATGCACTGATCACGTGGCTGATCATACACTGTTCACGTGCTGATCATGCACTGATCACGTGGCTGATCATGCACTGATCACGTGGCTGATCATGCACTGATCACGTGGCTATCATGCACTGATCACGTGGCTGATCATGCACTGATCACGTGGCTGATCATGCACTGATCACGTGGCTGATCATGCACTGATCACGTGGCTGATCATGCACTGATCACGTGGCTATCATGCACTGATCACGTGGCTGTCATGCACTGATCACGTGGATATCATGCACTGATCACGTGGCTGATCATGCACGATCACGTGACTGATCATGCACTGATCACGTGGCTGATCATGCACTGATCACGTGGCTATCATGCACTGATCACGTGCCTGATCATGCAATGATCACGTAGCTACATGTACTGGTCACGTGACTGATCATGCACTGATCACGTAATTGATCTGCACTGATCACGTGGCTCATCATGCACTGATCACGTGGCTGATCACACACGTATCACGTGACTGATCATGCACTGATCACGTGGCTATCATGCACTGATCACGTGGCTATCATGCACTGATCACGTGGCTGATCATGCACTGATCACGTGGCTATCATGCACTGATCACGTGACTGATCATGCACTGATCACGTGACTGATCATGCACTGATCACGTGGCTATCATGCACTGATCACGTGGCTGATCATGCACTGATCACGTGGCTATCATGCACTGATCACGTGGCTGATCACACTGATCACGTGACTGATCATGCACTGATCACGTGGCTATCATGCACTGATCACGTGGCTGATCATGCACTGATCACGTAGCTATCATGCACTGATCACGTGACTGATCATGCACTGATCACGTGACTGATCATGCACTGATCACGTGGCTATCATGCACTGATCACGTGGCTGATCATGCACTGATCACGTAGCTATCATGCACTGATCACGTGACTGATCATGCACTGATCACGTAATTGATCATGCACTGATCACGTGGCTGATCATGCACTGATCACGTGGCTGATCATGCACTGATCACGTAACTGATCATGCACTGATCACGTGACTGATCATGCACTGATCACGTGGCTGATCATGCACTGATCACGTGGCTATCATGCACTGATCACGTGGCTGATCACACACGATCACGTGACTGATCATGCACTGATCACGTGGCTATCATGCACTGATCACGTGGCTATCATGCACTGATCACGTGGCTGATCATGCAATGATCACGTAGCTACCATGCACTGATCACGTGACTGATCATGCACTGATCACGTAACTGATCATGCACTGATCACGTGGCTATCATGCACTGATCACGTGGCTGATCATGCACTGATCACGTAGCTATCATGCACTGATCACGTGACTGATCATGCACTGATCACGTAATTGATCATGCACTGATCACGTGGCTGATCATGCACTGATCACGTGGCTGATCATGCACTGATCACGTGACTGATCATGCACTGATCACGTGACTGATCATGCACTGATCACGTGGCTATCATGCACTGATCACGTGGCTGATCATGCACTGATCACGTGGCTATCATGCACTGATCACGTGGCTGATCATGCACTGATCACGTGGCTGATCATGCACTGATCACGTGGCTATCATGCACTGATCACGTGGCTGATCATGCAATGATCACGTAGCTACCATGCACTGATCACGTGACTGATCATGCACTGATCACGTAATTGATCATGCACTGATCACGTGGCTGATCATGCACTGATCACGTGGCTGATCATGCACTGATCACGTAACTGATCATGCACTGATCACGTGACTGATCATGCACTGATCACGTGGCTATCATGCACTGATCACGTGGCTGATCATGCACTGATCACGTGGCTGATCATGCACTGATCACGTGGCTGATCACACATGATCACGTGACTGATCATGCACTGATCACGTGGCTATCATGCACTGATCACGTGGCTGTCATGCACTGATCACGTGGATATCATGCACTGATCACGTGGCTGATCACACACGATCACGTGACTGATCATGCACTGATCACGTGGCTATCATGCACTGATCACGTGGCTATCATGCACTGATCACGTGGCTGATCATGCAATGATCACGTAGCTACCATGTACTGGTCACGTGACTGATCATGCACTGATCACGTAATTGATCATGCACTGATCACGTGGCTGATCATGCACTGATCACGTGGCTGATCACACATGTATCACGTGACTGATCATGCACTGATCACGTGGCTGATCATGCACTGATCACGTGGCTATCATGCACTGATCACGTGGCTGATCATGCACTGATCACGTAGCTACCATGCACTGATCACGTGACTGATCATGCACTGATCACGTAATGATCATGCACTGATCACGTGGCTGATCATGCACTGATCACGTGGCTGATCATGCACTGATCACGTGACTGATCATGCACTGATCACGTGACTGATCATGCACTGATCACGTGGCTATCATGCACTGATCACGTGGCTGATCATGCACTGATCACGTGGCTGATCATGCACTGATCACGTGGCTGATCACACTGATCACGTGACTGATCATGCACTGATCACGTGGCTATCATGCACTGATCACGTGGCTGTCATGCACTGATCACGTGGATATCATGCACTGATCACGTGGCTGATCACACACGATCACATGACTGATCATGCACTGATCACGTGGCTGATCATGCACTGATCACGTGGCTATCATGCACTGATCACGTGGCTGATCATGCAATGATCACGTAGCTACCATGTACTGGTCACGTGACTGATCATGCACTGATCACGTAATTGATCATGCACTGATCACGTGGCTATCATGCACTGATCACGTGGCTGATCATGCACTGATCACGTAGCTATCATGCACTGATCACGTGACTGATCATGCACTGATCACGTGACTGATCATGCACTGATCACGTGGCTGATCATGCACTGATCACGTGGCTGATCATGCACTGATCACGTGACTGATCATGCACTGATCACGTGACTGATCATGCACTGATCACGTGGCTATCATGCACTGATCACGTGGCTGATCATGCACTGATCACGTAGCTACCATGCACTGATCACGTGACTGATCATGCACTGATCACGTGACTGATCATGCACTGATCACGTGGCTATCATGCACTGATCACGTGGCTGATCATGCACTGATCACGTGGCTATCATGCACTGATCACGTGGCTGATCACACGATCACGTGACTGATCATGCACTGATCACGTGGCTATCATGCACTGATCACGTGGCTGATCATGCACTGATCACGTGGATATCATGCACTGATCACGTGGCTGATCACACACGTATCACCTGACTGATCATGCACTGATCACGTGGCTATCATGCACTGATCACGTGGCTATCATGCACTGATCACGTGGCTGATCATGCAATGATCACGTAGCTATCATGTACTGATCACGTGACTGATCATGCACTGATCACGTAATTGATCATGCACTGATCACGTGGCTGATCATGCACTGATCACGTGGCTGATCACACATGATCACGTGGCTGATCATGCACTGATCACGTGACTGATCATGCACTGATCACGTGACTGATCATGCACTGATCACGTGGCTATCATGCACTGATCACGTGGCTGATCATGCACTGATCACGTGCCTGATCATGCACTGATCACGTGGCTGATCACACATGATCACGTGACTGATCATGCACTGATCACGTGGCTATCATGCACTGATCACGTGGCTGTCATGCACTGATCACGTGGATATCATGCACTGATCACGTGTCTGATCACACACGTATCACGTGACTGATCATGCACTGATCACGTGGCTATCATGCACTGATCACGTGGCTATCATGTACTGGTCACGTGACTGATCATGCACTGATCACGTAATTGATCCTGCACTGGTCACGTGGCTGCTCATGCACTGATCACGGGGCTGTCATGCACTGATGACGTGGATGATCATGCACTGATCATGTGGCTGATCACACACGTATCACATGACTGATCATGCACTGATCACGTGGCTCTCATGCACTGATCACGTGGCTGTCATGCACTGATGACGTGGATATCATGCACTGATCATGTGGCTGATCACACACGTATCACATGACTGATCATGCACTGATCACGTGGCTATCATGCACTGATCACGTGGCTATCATGCACTGATCATGTGGCTGATCAGGAAATGTTCACGTAGCTACCATGTACTGGTCACGTGACTGATCATGCACTGATCACGTAATTGATCCTGCACTGATCACGTGGATCATCATGCACTGATCACGTGGCTGATCACACATGTATCACGTGGCTGATCATACACTGATCACATAACTGATCATGCACTGATCACGTGACTGATCATGCACTGATCACGTGGCTATCATGCACTGATCACTTGTCTGGACATACACTGATCAAGTGCCTCCTCATGCACTGATCACGTGGCTGATCACACATGTATCACGTGACTGATCATGCACTGATCACGTGGCTCTCATGCACTGATCACGTGGCTGTCATGCACTGATGACATGGATATCATGCACTGATCATGTGACTGATCACACACGTATCACATGACTGATCATGCACTGATCACGTGGCTATCATGCACTGATCAAGTGGCTATCATGCACTGATCATGTGGCTGATCAGGCAATGTTCACGTAGCTACCATGTACTGGTCACGTGACTGATCATGCACTGATCACGTAATTGATCCTGCACTGATCACGTGCCTGGTCATGCATTGATCACGTGGCTGATCACACATGTATCACGTGACTGATCATGCACTGATCACGTGGCTCTCATGCACTGATCACGTGGCTGTCATGCACTGATGACGTGGATATCATGCACTGATCATGTGGCTGATCACACACGTATCACATGACTGATCATGCACTGATCACGTGGCTATCATGCACTGATCACGTGGCTATCATGCACTGATCATGTGGCTGATCAGGCAATGTTCACGTAGCTACCATGTACTGGTCACGTGACTGATCATGCACTGATCACGTAATTGATCCTGCACTGATCACGTGGCTCATCATGCACTGATCACGTGGCTGATCACACATGTATCACGTGGCTGATCATACACTGATCACATAACTGATCATGCACTGATCACGTGACTGATCATGCACTGATCACGTGGCTATCATGCACTGATCACTTGTCTGGACATACACTGATCAAGTGGCTCATCATGCACTGATCACGTGGCTGATCACACATGTATCACGTGACTGATCATGCACTGATCACGTGGCTCTCATGCACTGATCACGTGGCTGTCATGCACTGATGACGTGGATATCATGCACTGATCATGTGACTGATCACACACGTATCACATGACTGATCATGCACTGATCACGTGGCTATCATGCACTGATCAAGTGGCTATCATGCACTGATCATGTGGCTGATCAGGCAATGTTCACGTAGCTACCATGTACTGGTCACGTGACTGATCATGCACTGATCACGAAATTGATCCTGCACTGATCACGTGCCTCGTCATGCACTGATCACGTGGCTGATCACACATGTATCACGTGACTGATCATGCACTGATCACGTGGCTCATGCACTGATCACGTGGCTGTCATGCACTGATGACGTGGATATCATGCACTGATCATGTGGCTGATCACACACGTATCACATGACTGATCATGCACTGATCACGTGGCTATCATGCACTGATCACGTGGCTATCATGCACTGATCATGTGGCTGATCAGGCAATGTTCACGTGGCTACCATGTACTGGTCACGTGACTGATCATGCACTGATCACGTAATTGACCCTGCACTGATCACGGGGCTCATCATGCACTGATCACGTGGCTGATCACACATGATCACGTGACTGATCATGCACTGATCACGTGGCTATCATGCACTGATCACGTGGCTGTCATGCACTGATCACGTGGATATCATGCACTGATCACGTGGCTGATCACACACTGTATCACGTGACTGATCATGCACTGATCACGTGGCTATCATGCACTGATCACGTGGCTATCATGCACTGATCACGTGGCTGATCAGGCAATGTTCACGTAGCTACCATGTACTGTCACGTGACTGATCATGCACTGATCACGAAATTGATCCTGCACTGATCACGTGGCTCATCATGCACTGATCACGTGGCTGATCACACATGTATCACGTGACTGATCATGCACTGATCACGTGGCTCTCATGCACTGATCACGTGGCTGATCATGCACTGATCACGTGGATATCATGCACTGTTCACGTGGCTGATCACACACGTATCACATGACTGATCATGCACTGATCACGTGGCTATCATGCACTGATCACGTGGCTGATCATGCACTGATCACGTAATTGATCCTGCACTGATCACGTGGCTATCATGCACTGATCATGTGGCTAATCAGGCACTGATCACGTAGCTACCATGTACTGGTCACGTGACTGATCATGCACTGATCACGTAAATGATCATGCACTGATCATGTGGCTGATCATGCACTGATCACGTGGCTGATCATACACTGATCACATAGCTGATCATGCACTGATCACGTGACTGATCATGCACTGATCACGTGATGATCATGCACTGATCACTTGGCTATCATGCACTGATCACGTGGCTGATCATACACTGTTCACGTGGCTGACCATGCACTGATCACGTGGCTGATCATGCACTGCTCACGTAATTGATCATGCACTGATCACGTGGCTATCATGCACTGATCACGTGGCTTAACATGCACTGATCACGTGGCTGATCACACACCTGTCACGTGACTGATCATGCACTGATCCCGTGGCACTCATGCACTGATCACGTGGCTGATCATACACTGCTCACGTAACTCATGCACACATCACGTGGCTATCATGCACTGATCACGTGGCTCGTCATGCAATGATCACGTAGAAACCGTGTACTGGTAACTTGACTGATCATGCAAAGATCCCGGGCTGATCATGCACTGTTCACGTGACTGATCATGCACTGATCACGTGGCTGATCATGCACTGACCACGTGGCTATCATGCTCTGGTCACGTGGCTGATCAGGCAACGATCACGTAGCTACCATGTAGTGGTCACGTGACTGATCATGCACTGATCACGTAATTGATCCTGCACTGATCACGTGGCTGATCATGCACTGATCACGTGGCTGATCACACATGTATCACGTGACTGATCATGCACTGATCACGTGGCTATCATGCACTGATCACGTGGCTGTCATGCACTGAACACGTGGATATCATGCACTGATCAGGTGGCTGATCACACACGTATCTCATGACTGATCATGCACTGATCACGTGGCTATCATGCACTGATCACGTGGCTATCATGCACTGATCATGTGGCTGATCAGGCAATGTTCACGTAGCTACCATGTACTGGTCACGTGACTGATCATGCACTGATCATGTAATTGATCCTGCACTGATCACGTGGCTCATCATGCACTGATCATGTGGCTGATCACACATGTATCACGTGACTGATCATGCACTGATCACGTGGCTGATCATGCACTGATCACGTGGCTGTCATGCACTGATCACTTGGATGGTCATGCACTGATCATGTGGCTGGTCAGGCAATGATCACGTAGCTGACCATGTACTGGTCACGTGACTGCTGATGCACTGATCATGTAATTGACCATGCACTGATCATGTGGATGATCATGCACTGATCACGTGGCTGATCATACACGATCACATAACTGATCATGCACTGATCACGTGACTATCATGCACTGGTCACGTGGCTATCATGCACTGATCACTTGGCTGATCATACATGATCACGTGCCTGTCATGCACTGATCACGTGGCTGATCATGCACTGATCACGTAACTGATCATGCACTGATCACGTGGCTGCTCATGCACTGATCACGTGGCTGATCACACTGATGATGTGGATATCATGCACTGATCATGTAGCTGATCACACACGTATCACATGACTGATCATGCACTGATCACGTAGCTGATCCTGCACTGATCACGTGGCTCATCATGCACTGATCACGTGGCTGATCACACATGTTTCACGTGGCTGACCATATACTGATCACATAACTGATCATGCACTGATCATGTAATTGATCCTGCACTGATCACGTGGCTATCATGCACTGATCATTTGGCTGGACAGACAATGATCACGTACCTCCCCATGTACTGGTCACGTGACTGATCACACATGATCACGTAATTGACAATGCACTGATCATGTGGCTATCATGCAATGATTACGTGGCTGATCATACACTGATGACATGACTATCATGCACTGATCATGTGACTGATCATGCACTGATCACATGGCTGATCATGCACTGATCATGTGGCTGATCAGGCAATGTTCAAGTAGCTACCATGTACTGGTCACGTGACTGATCAGGCACTGTTCACGTAATTGATCCTGCACTGGTCACGTGACTGCTCATGCACTGATCACGGGGCTGATCCTGCACTGATGACGTGGATGATCATGCACTGATCATGTGGCTGATCACACACGTATCACGTGACTGATCATGCACTGATCACGTGGCTCTCATGCACTGATCACGTGGCTGTCATGCACTGATGACGTGGATATCATGCACTGATCATGTGGCTGATCACACACGTATCACATGACTGATCATGCACTGATCACGTGGCTATCATGCACTGATCACGTGGCTATCATGCACTGATCATGTGGCTGATCAGGAAATGTTCACGTAGCTACCATGTACTGGTCACGTGACTGATCATGCACTGATCACGTAATTGATCCTGCACTGATCACGTGGATCATCATGCACTGATCACGTGGCTGATCACACATGTATCACTTGGCTGATCATACACTGATCACATAACTGATCATGCACTGATCACGTGACTGATCATGCACTGATCACGTGGCTATCATGCACTGATCACTTGTCTGGACATACACTGATCAAGTGCCTCCTCATGCACTGATCACGTGGCTGATCACACATGTATCACGTGACTGATCATGCACTGATCACGTGGCTCTCATGCACTGATCACGTGGCTGTCATGCACTGATGACATGGATATCATGCACTGATCATGTGACTGATCACACACGTATCACATGACTGATCATGCACTGATCACGTGGCTATCATGCACTGATCAAGTGGCTATCATGCACTGATCATGTGGCTGATCAGGCAATGTTCACGTAGCTACCATGTACTGGTCACGTGACTGATCATGCACTGATCACGTAATTGATCCTGCACTGATCACGTGCCTGGTCATGCATTGATCACGTGGCTGATCACACATGTATCACGTGACTGATCATGCACTGATCACGTGGCTCTCATGCACTGATCACGTGGCTGTCATGCACTGATGACGTGGATATCATGCACTGATCATGTGGCTGATCACACACGTATCACATGACTGATCATGCACTGATCACGTGGCTATCATGCACTGATCACGTGGCTATCATGCACTGATCATGTGGCTGATCAGGCAATGTTCATGTAGCTACCATGTACTGGTCACGTGACTGATCATGCACTGATCACGTAATTGATCCTGCACTGATCACGTGGCTCATCATGCACTGATCACGTGGCTGATCACACATGTATCACGTGACTGATCATGCACTGATCACATGGCTCTCATGCACTGATCACGTGGCTGTCATGCACTGATGACGTGGATATCATGCACTGATCATGTGGCTGATCACACACGTATCACATGACTGATCATGCACTGATCACGTGGCTATCATGCACTGATCACGTGGCTATCATGCACTGATCATGTGGCTGATCAGGCAATGTTCACGTAGCTACCATGTACTGGTCACGTGACTGATCATGCACTGATCACGAAATTGATCCTGCACTGATCACGTGGCTCATCATGCACTGATCACGTGGCTGATCACACATGTATCACGTGACTGATCATGCACTGATCACGTGGCTCTCATGCACTGATCACGTGGCTGTCATGCACTGATGACGTGGATATCATGCACTGATCATGTGGCTGATCACACACGTATCACATGACTGATCATGCACTGATCACGTGGCTATCATGCACTGATCACGTGGCTATCATGCACTGATCACGTAATTGATCCTGCACTGATCACGTGGCTATCATGCACTGATCATGTGGCTAATCAGGCAATGATCACGTAGCTACCATGTACTGGTCACGTGACTGATGATGCACTGATCACGTAAATGACCATGCACTGATCATGTGGCTGATCATGCACTGATCACGTGGCTGATCATACACTGATCACATAACTGATCATGCACTGATCACGTGACTGATCATGCACTGATCACGTGATGATCATGCACTGATCACTTGGATATCATGCACTGATCACGTGGCTGATCATACACTGTTCACATGTCTGACCATGCACTGATCACGTGGCTGATCATACACTGCTCACGTAACTGATCATGCACTGATCACGTGGCTATCATGCACTGATCACGTGGCTTAACATGCAATGTTCACGTGGCTGATCACACACCTGTCACGTGACATATCATGCACTGATCCCGTGGCACTCATGCACTGATCACGTGGCTGATCATACTCTGCTCACGTAACTCATGCACACATCACGTGGCTATCATGCACTGCTCACGTGGCTCGTCATGGAATGATCACGTAGAAACCGTATACTGGTAACTTGACTGATCATGCAAAGATCCCGGAAATGATCATGAACTGTTCACGTGACTGATCATGTACTGATCACGTGACTGATCATGCACTGACCACGTGGCTATCATGCTCTGCTCACGTGGCTGATCATGCAACGATCACGTAGCAACCATGTAGTGGTCACGTGACTGATCATGCACTGATCACGTAATTGATCCTGCACTGATCACGTGGCTCATCATGCACTGATCACGTGGCTGATCACACATGTATCACGTGACTGATCATGCACTGATCACGTGGCTATCATGCACTGATCACGTGGATGTCATGCACTGAACACGTGGATATCATGCACTGATCAGGTGGCTGATCACACACGTATCTCATGACTGATCATGCACTGATCACGTGGCTATCATGCACTGATCACATGGCTATCATGCAATGATCATGTGGCTGATCAGGCCATGATCACGTAGCTACCATGTACTGGTCACGTGACTGATCATGCACTGATCACGTAATTGATCATGCACTGATCATGTGGCTGATCATGCACTGATCACGTGGCTGATCATACACTGATCACATAACTGATCATGCACTGATCACGTGACTGATCATGCACTGATCACGTGGCTATCATGCACTGATCACTTGGCTGGACATACACTGATCACGTGCCTGGTCATGCACTGATCACGTGGCTGATCATGCACTGATCAGGTGGCTCTCATGCACTGATCACGTGGCTGTCATGCACTGATCACGTGGATATCATGCACTGATCACGTGGCTGATCACACACGTATCACATGACTGATCATGCACTGATCACGTGGCTATCATGCACTGGTCACGTGGCTATCATGCACTGATCATGTGGCTGATCAGGCCATGATCACGTAGCTACCATGTACTGGTCACGTGACTGATCATGCACTGATCACGTAATTGATCATGCACTGATCATGTGGCTGATCATGCACTGATCACGTGGCTGATCATACACTGATCACATAACTGATCATGCACTGATCACGTGACTGATCATGCACTGATCACGTGACTGATCATGCACTGATCACGTGGCTATCATGCACTGATCACTTGGCTGGACATACACTGATCACGTGGCTGATCATGCACTGATCACGTGACTTATCATGCACTGATCTCGTGTCTGGTAATGCACTGATCACGTGGCTATCAGGCACTGCTCACGTGGCTCATCATGCCATGATCACGCAGCTACCATGTACTGGTCACATGACTGATCATGCACTGATCACGTGACTGAACAGGCAGTGATCACGTGGTTATCATGCACTACTCACGTGGCTGATCATGCAATGATCATGTAGCTACCATGTACAGGTCATGTGAATGATCATACACCCATCAGCTGACTGATCATGCACTGATAACGTGGCTATCATGCACTGATCACGAGACTGGTCATGCACTGTTCACGTCTATATCATGCACTGATCACATGACTGCCCGTGCACTGATCACGTGGGTGATCATACACTAATCTTGTGACAGATCATGCACTGATCACGTGGCTGATCATGCACTGATACCGTGACTGAGCATGGACTGATCACATGACTATCATATAGTGATCACGTGACTTAATGGCGCTGATCATGTGACTGATCATGCGCTGATCATGTTTGCTATCATACACTGATCATGTGCCTCTGGAGGCAATAAACAAAGAGCTGAGTAGGCACGAATCAAACAGTCAGCAGGCAATAATCATGGAACTCAGCTGTGAGGAATCATGCTGCTCTGCTGGCAATAATCAAGCAGCTGAGCAGGCAGCAATTACACAGCACAGCTGGCAATTGTCAAGCAGATGACAGGCAGGAATCGTGCAGTTCAGCTGGCAATTGTCAAGCAGATGAGCAGACAGTAATCACGCAGCTCAGCAGGCCCAGATCACGTGACTGAGCATGCACTGTTCACGTGGCTGATCATACACTGATCACGTGATGATCATGCGCTGATCACTTGGATATCATGCACTGATCACGTGGCTGATCATACACTGTTCACGTGTCTGACCATGCACTGATCACGTGGCTGATCATACACTGCTCACGTAACTGATCATGCACTGATCACGTGGCTATCATGCACTGATCACGTGGCTGAACATGCAATGTTCACGTGGCTGATCACACACCTGTCACGTGACATATCATGCACTGATCCCGTGGCACTCATGCACTGATCACGTGGCTGATCATACTCTGCTCACGTAACTCATGCACACATCACGTGGCTATCATGCACTGCTCACGTGGCTCGTCATGGAATGAGCACGTAGCAACCATATACTGGTAACGTGACTGATCATGCAAAGATCACGTAAATGATCATGCACTGTTCACGTCAATGATCATGTACTGATCGCGTGACGGATCATGCACTGACCACGTGGCTATCATGCTCTGCTCACGTGGCTGATCATGCAACGATCACGTAGCAACCATGTAGTGGTCACGTGACTGATCATGCACTGATCACGTAATTGATCCTGCACTGATCACGTGGCTCATCATGCACTGATCACGTGGCTGATCATACACTGATCACATAACTGATCATGCACTGATCACGTGACTGATCATGCACTGATCACGTGGCTATCATGCACTGATCACTTGGCTGGACATACACTGATCACGTGCCTGGTCATGCACTGATAACGTGGCTGATCATGCACTGATCACGTGGCTGATCATACACTGTTCACGTGTCTGACCATGCACTGATCACGTGGCTGATCATACACTGCTCACGTAACTGATCATGCACTGATCACGTGGCTATCATGCACTGATCACGTGGCTGAACATGCAATGTTCACGTGGCTGATCACACACCTGTCACGTGACATATCATGCACTGATCCCGTGGCACTCATGCACTGATCACGTGGCTGATCATACTCTGCTCACGTAACTCATCATGGACACATCAAGTTTCTATCATGTACTGCTCACGTGGCTCGTCACGGAATGATCATGTAGCTACCATATACTGGTCACGTGACTGATCATGCACAGATCACGTAAATGAACATGCACTGTTCACGTGCCTAATCATGTACTGATCACGTGACTGATCATGCACTGATCACGTGGCTGATCATGCACTGATCACGTAATTGATCATGCACTTATCATTTGGCTGATCATGCACTGATCACGTGGCTGATCATACACTGATCACGTGACTGATCATGCACTGATCACGTGACTGATCATGCACTGATCACCTGGCTATCATGCACTGATCACTTGGCTTGTCATACACTGATCACATGACTGGTCATACACTGATCACATGTCTGATCATGCACTGTTCACGTGACTGATCATGTACAGATCACGTGAATAATCATGAAGTGATCACGTGGCTCATCATGCACTGATCACGTGGCTGATCACACATGTATCACGTGACTGATCATGCACTGATCACGTGGCTCTCATGCACAGATCATGTGGCTATCATGCACTGATCACGTGGCTGATCACGCAATGATCACGTAGCTACCATGTACTGGTCATGTGACTGATCATGCACTGATCACGTAATTGATCCTGCACTGATCACATGGCTCATCACGCACTGATCCGGTGGCTGATCACACACGTATCACGTGACTGATCATGTACAGATCACGTAAATAATCATGAAGTGATCACGTGGGTATCCTGCACTGATCACGTGGATAACATGCACTGATCACGTGGCTGATCACACACGTATCACGTGACTGATCATGCACTGATCACGTGGCTATCATGCACTGATCAGGTGGCTATCATGCACTAATCACATGGCTCATCATGCAATGATCACGTAGCTACCATGCACTGGTCACGTGACTGATCATGCACTGATCATGTGACTGATCATGCAGTGATCACGTGGCTATCATGAACTACTCACGTGGATGATCATGCAATGATCATATAGCTACCATGTACAGGTCACGTGAATGATCATACACCCATCAGGTGACTGATCATGCACTGATCACGTGGCTATCATGCACTGATCACGAGACTGATCATGCACTGTTCACGTCTATATCATGCACTGATCACATGACTGCCCGTGCACTGATCACGTGGATGATCATACACTAATCATGTGACAGATCATGCACTGATCACGTGGCTGATCATGCACTGATACCGTGACTGAGCATGGACTGATCACATGACTATCATGTAGTGATCACGTGACTTAATGGCGCTGATCATGTGACTGGTCATGCGCTGATCATGTTTGCTATCATACACTGATCATGTGCCTCTGGAGGCAATAAACAAAGAGCTGAGTAGGCACGAATCAAACAGTCAGCAGGCAATAATCATGGACATCAGCTGTGAGGAATCATGCTGCTCAGCTGGCAATAATCAAGCAGCTGAGCAGGCAGGAATTACGCAGCACAGCTGGCAATTGTCAAGCAGATGACAGGCAGGAATCGTGCAGCTCAGCTGGCAATTGTCAAGCAGATGAGCAGACAGTAATCACGCAGCTCAGCAGGCCCTGATCACGTGACTGAGCATGCACTGTTCACGTGGCTGATCATACACTGATCACGTGATGATCATGCACTGATCACTTGGATATCATGCACTGATCACGTGGCTGATCATACACTGATCACGTGATGATCATGCACTGATCACTTGGATATCATGCACTGATCACGTGGCTGATCATGCAATGATCACGTAGCTACCATGTACTGGTCACGTGACTGGTGATGCACTGATCACGTAATTGACCATGCACTGATCATGTGGCTGATCATGCACTGATCACGTGGCTGATCATACACTGATGACGTGGCTATCATGCACTGATCATGTGGCTGATCACACACGTATCACGTGACTGATCATGCACTGATCCCGTGGCTCTCATGCACTGATCACGTGGCTGTCATGCACTGATGACGTGGATATCATGCACTGATCATGTGGCTGATCACACACGTATCACATGACTGATCATGCACTGATCACGTGGCTATCATGCACTGATCACGTGGCTATCATGCACTGATCATGTGGCTAATCAGGCAATGATCACGTAGCTACCATGTACTGGTCACGTGACTGGTGATGCACTGATCACGTAATTGACCATGCACTGATCATGTGGCTGATCATGCACTGATCACGTGGCTGATCATACACTGATCACGTGGCTCTCATGCACTGATCACGTGGCTGTCATGCACTGATGACGTGGATATCATGCACTGATCATGTGGCTGATCACACACGTATCACATGACTGATCATGCACTGATCACGTGGCTATCATGCACTGATCACGTGGCTATCATGCACTGATCATGTGCCTGATCAGGCAATGTTCACGTAGCTACAATGTACTAGTCACGTGACTGATCATGCACTGATCACGTAATTGATGCTGCACTGATCACGTGGCTCATCATGCACTGATCACGTGGCTGATCACACATGTATCACATGGCTGATCATACACTGATCACATAACTGATCATGCACTGATCACGTGACTGATCATGCACTGATCACGTGGCTATCATGCACTGATCACTTGGCTGGACATACACTGATCACGTGCCTGGTCATGCACTGATCACGTGGCTGATCACACATGTATCACGTGACTGATCATGCACTGATCACGTGGCTCTCATGCACTGATCACGTGGCTGTCATGCACTGATGACGTGGATATCATGCACTGATCATGTGGCTGATCACACACGTATCACATGACTGATCATGCACTGATCACGTGGCTATCATGCACTGATCACGTGGCTATCATGCACTGATCATGTGGCTGATCAGGCAATGTTCACGTAGCTACCATGTACTGGTCACGTGACTGATCATGCACTGATCACGTAATTGATCCTGCACTGATCACGTGGCTCATCATGCACTGATCACGTGGCTGATCACACGTGTATCACGTGGCTGATCATACACTGATCACATAACTGATCATGCACTGATCACGTGACTGATCATGCACTGATCACGTGGCTATCATGCACTGATCACTTGGCTGGACATACACTGATCACGTGCCTGGTCATGCAGTGATCACGTGGCTGATCACACATGTATCACGTGACTGATCATGCACTGATCACGTGGCTCTCATGCACTGATCATGTGGCTGATCAGGCAATGTTCACGTAGCTACCATGTACTGGTCACGTGACTGATCATGCACTGATCACGTGGCTCTCATGCACTGATCATGTGGCTGATCAGGCAATGTTCACGTAGCTACCATGTACTGGTCACGTGACTGATCATGCACTGATCACGTAATTGATCCTGCACTGATCACGTGGCTCATCATGCACTGATCACGTGGCTGATCACACATGTATCACGTGACTGATCATGCACTGATCACGTGGCTCTCATGCACTGATCACGTGGCTGTCATGCACTGATGACGTGGATATCATGCACTGATCATGTGGCTGATCACACACGTATCACATGACTGATCATGCACTGATCACGTGGCTATCATGCACTGATCACGTGGCTATCATGCACTGATCATGTGGCTGATCAGGCAATGTTCACGTAGCTACCATGTACTGGTCACGTGACTGATCATGCACTGATCACGTAATTGATCCTGCACTGATCACGTGGCTATCATGCACTGATCATGTGGCTGATCAGGCAATGGTCACGTAGCTACCATGTACTGGTCACGTGACTGATGATGCACTGATCACGTAATTGACCATGCACTGATCACGTGGCTGATCATGCACTGATCACGTGGCTGATCATACACTGATCACATAACTGATCATGCACTGATCACGTGACTGATCATGCACTGATCACGTGGCTCTCATGCACTGATCACGTGGCTGTCATGCACTGATGACGTGGATATCATGCACTGATCATGTGGCTGATCACACACGTATCACATGACTGATCATGCACTGATCACGTGGCTATCATGCACTGATCACGTGGCTATCATGCACTGATCATGTGGCTGATCAGGCACTGTTCACGTGGCTACCATGTACTGGTCACGTGACTGATCATGCACTGATCACGTAATTGATCCTGCACTGATCACGTGGCTATCATGCACTGATCATGTGGCTGATCAGGCAATGATCACGTAGCTACCATGTACTGGTCACGTGACTGATGATGCAATGATCACGTAATTGACCATGCACTGATCATGTGGCTGATCATGCACTGATCACGTGGCTGATCATACACTGATCACATAACTGATCATGCACTGATTACGTGACTGATCATGCACTGATCACGTGGCTCTCATGCACTGATCGCGTGGCTGTCATGCACTGATGACGTGGATATCATGCACTGATCATGTGGCTGATCAGGCAATGTTCACGTAGCTACCATGTACTGGTCACGTAACTGATCATGCACTGATCACGTAATTGATCCTGCACTGATCACGTGGCTCATCATGCACTGATCACGTGACTGATCACACATGTATCACGTGACTGATCATGCACTGATCACGTGGCTCTCATGCACTGATCACGTGGCTGTCATGCACTGATGACGTGGATATCATGCACTGATCATGTGGCTGATCACACACGTATCACATGACTGATCATGCACTGATCACGTGGCTATCATGCACTGATCACGTGGCTGTCATGCACTGATCATGTGGCTGATCAGGCAATGTTCACGTAGCTACAATGTACTGGTCACGTGACTGATCATGCACTGATCACGTAATTGATCCTGCACTGATCACGTGGCTCATCATGCACTGATCACGTGGCTGATCACACATGTATCACGTGACTGATCATGCACTGATCACGTGGCTCTCATGCACTGATCACGTGGCTGTCATGCACTGATGACGTGGATATCATGCACTGATCATGTGGCTGATCACACACGTATCACGTGACTGATCATGCACTGATCACGTGGCTATCATGCACTGATCACGTGGCTATCATGCACTGATCATGTGGCTGATCAGGCAATGTTCACGTAGCTACCATGTACTGGTCACGTGACTGATCATGCACTGATCACGTAATTGATCCTGCACTGATCACGTGGCTCATCATGCACTGATCACGTGGCTGATCACACATGTATCACGTGACTGATCATGCACTGATCACGTGGCTCTCATGCACTGATCACGTGGCTGTCATGCACTGATGACGTGGATATCATGCACTGATCATGTGGCTGATCACACCCGTATCACATGACTGATCATGCACTGATCACGTGGCTATCATGCACTGATCACGTGGCTATCATGCACTGATCATGTGGCTGATCAGGCAATGTTCACGTAGCTACCATGTACTGGTCACGTGACTGATCATGCACTGATCACGTAATTGATCCTGCACTGATCACGTGGCTATCATGCACTGATCATGTGGCTGATCAGGCAATGATCACGTAGCTACCATGTACTGGTCACGTGACTGATGATGCACTGATCACGTAATTGACCATGCACTGATCATGTGGCTGATCATGCACAGATCACGTGGCTGATCATACACTGATCACATAAGTGATCATGCACTGATCACGTGACTGATCATGCACTGATCACGTGGCTCTCATGCACTGATCACGTGGCTGTCATGCACTGATCACGTGGATATCATGCACTGATCATGTGGCTGATCACACACTGATCACATGACTGATCAGGCACTGATCACGTGGCTCTCATGCACTGATCACGTGGCTATCATGCACTGATCACGTGGCTGATCATGCACTGATCACGTGGCTGATCACACATGTATCACATGGCTGATCATACACTGATCACATAACTGATCATGCACTGATCACGTGACTGATCATGCACTGATCACGTGGCTATCATGCACTGATCACGTGGCTGATCATACACTGATCACATAACTGATCATGCACTGATCACGTGGCTGATCACACATGTATCACGTGACTGATCATGCACTGATCACGTGGCTCTCATGCACTGATCACGTGGCTGTCATGCACTGATGACGTGGATATCATGCACTGATCACGTGGCTGATCACACACGTATCACATGACTGATCATGCACTGATCACGTGGCTATCATGCACTGATCACGTGGCTATCATGCACTGATCACGTGGCTGATCATGCAATGATCACGTAGCTACCATGTACTGGTCACGTGACTGATCATGCACTGATCACGTAATGATCATGCACTGATCACGTGGCTGATCATGCACTGATCACGTGGCTGATCACACGTGTATCACGTGGCTGATCATGCACTGATCACGTGACTGATCATGCACTGATCACGTGACTGATCATGCACTGATCACGTGGCTATCATGCACTGATCACGTGGCTGATCATGCACTGATCACGTGCTGATCATGCACTGATCACGTGGCTGATCACACATGATCACGTGACTGATCATGCACTGATCACGTGGCTATCATGCACTGATCACGTGGCTGATCATGCACTGATCACGTAGCTATCATGCACTGATCACGTGACTGATCATGCACTGATCACGTGGCTATCATGCACTGATCACGTGGCTGATCATGCAATGATCACGTAGCTACCATGTACTGGTCACGTGACTGATCATGCACTGATCACGTAATTGATCATGCACTGATCACGTGGCTGATCATGCACTGATCACGTGGCTGATCACACATGATCACGTGACTGATCATGCACTGATCACGTGGCTATCATGCACTGATCACGTGGCTGTCATGCACTGATCACGTGGATATCATGCACTGATCACGTGGCTGATCACACACGTATCACATGACTGATCATGCACTGATCACGTGGCTATCATGCACTGATCACGTGGCTATCATGCACTGATCACGTGGCTGATCATGCAATGATCACGTAGCTACCATGTACTGGTCACGTGACTGATCATGCACTGATCACGTACTGATCATGCACTGATCACGTGGCTATCATGCACTGATCACGTGGCTGATCATGCAATGATCACGTAGCTATCATGCACTGGTCACGTGACTGATCATGCACTGATCACGTAATTGATCATGCACTGATCACGTGGCTGATCATGCACTGATCACGTGGCTGATCATGCACTGATCACGTGACTGATCATGCACTGATCACGTGACTGATCATGCACTGATCACGTGGCTATCATGCACTGATCACGTGGCTGATCATGCACTGATCACGTGGCTATCATGCACTGATCACGTGGCTGATCACACACTGATCACGTGACTGATCATGCACTGATCACGTGGCTATCATGCACTGATCACGTGGCTATCATGCACTGATCACGTGGCTGATCATGCAATGATCACGTAGCTACCATGTACTGGTCACGTGACTGATCATGCACTGATCACGTAATTGATCATGCACTGATCACGTGGCTATCATGCACTGATCACGTGGCTGATCATGCACTGATCACGTAGCTATCATGCACTGATCACGTGACTGATCATGCACTGATCACGTGACTGATCATGCACTGATCACGTGGCTGATCATGCACTGATCACGTGGCTGATCATGCACTGATCACGTAACTGATCATGCACTGATCACGTGACTGATCATGCACTGATCACGTGGCTGATCATGCACTGATCACGTGGCTGATCATGCACTGATCACGTGGCTATCATGCACTGATCACGTGGCTGATCATGCACTGATCACGTAGCTATCATGCACTGATCACGTGACTGATCATGCACTGATCACGTAATTGATCATGCACTGATCACGTGGCATCATGCACTGATCACGTGGCTGATCACACATGATCACGTGACTGATCATGCACTGATCACGTGGCTCATGCACTGATCACGTGGCTGTCATGCACTGATCACGTGGATATCATGCACTGATCACGTGGCTGATCACACACGTATCACGTGACTGATCATGCACTGATCACGTGGCTATCATGCACTGATCACGTGGCTATCATGCACTGATCACGTGGCTGATCATGCAATGATCACGTAGCTACCATGTACTGGTCACGTGACTGATCATGCACTGATCACGTAATTGATCATGCACTGATCACGTGGCTCATCATGCACTGATCACGTGGCTGATCACACATGATCACGTGACTGATCATGCACTGATCACGTGGCTATCATGCACTGATCACGTGGCTGTCATGCACTGATCACGTGGATATCATGCACTGATCACGTGGCTGATCACACACGTATCACATGACTGATCATGCACTGATCACGTGGCTATCATGCACTGATCACGTGGCTATCATGCACTGATCACGTGGCTGATCATGCAATGATCACGTAGCTACCATGTACTGGTCACGTGACTGATCATGCACTGATCACGTAATTGATCATGCACTGATCACGTGGCTGATCATGCACTGATCACGTGGCTGATCACACATGATCACGTGACTGATCATGCACTGATCACGTGGCTATCATGCACTGATCACGTGGCTGTCATGCACTGATCACGTGGATATCATGCACTGATCACGTGGCTGATCACACTGATCACATGACTGATCATGCACTGATCACGTGGCTATCATGCACTGATCACGTGGCTATCATGCACTGATCACGTGGCTGATCATGCAATGATCACGTAGCTACCATGTACTGGTCACGTGACTGATCATGCACTGATCACGTAATTGATCATGCACTGATCACGTGGCTATCATGCACTGATCACGTGGCTGATCATGCAATGATCACGTAGCTATCATGCACTGATCACGTGACTGATCATGCACTGATCACGTACTGATCATGCACTGATCACGTGGCTGATCATGCACTGATCACGTGGCTGATCATGCACTGATCACGTAACTGATCATGCACTGATCACGTGACTGATCATGCACTGATCACGTGGCTATCATGCACTGATCACGTGGCTGTCATGCACTGATCACGTGGCTATCATGCACTGATCACGTGGCTGATCACACACGTATCACATGACTGATCATGCACTGATCACGTGGCTATCATGCACTGATCACGTGGCTATCATGCACTGATCACGTGGCTGATCATGCAATGATCACGTAGCTACCATGCACTGGTCACGTGACTGATCATGCACTGATCACGTAACTGATCATGCACTGATCACGTGGCTATCATGCACTGATCACGTGGCTGATCATGCACTGATCACGTAGCTATCATGCACTGATCACGTGACTGATCATGCACTGATCACGTAATTGATCATGCACTGATCACGTGGCTGATCATGCACTGATCACGTGGCTGATCATGCACTGATCACGTAACTGATCATGCACTGATCACGTGACTGATCATGCACTGATCACGTGGCTATCATGCACTGATCACGTGGCTGATCATGCACTGATCACGTGGCTATCATGCACTGATCACGTGGCTGATCATGCACTGATCACGTGGCTGATCATGCACTGATCACGTGGCTATCATGCACTGATCACGTGGCTGATCATGCAATGATCACGTAGCTACCATGCACTGATCACGTGACTGATCATGCACTGATCACGTAATTGATCATGCACTGATCACGTGGCTGATCATGCACTGATCACGTGGCTGATCATGCACTGATCACGTGACTGATCATGCACTGATCACGTGACTGATCATGCACTGATCACGTGGCTATCATGCACTGATCACGTGGCTGATCATGCACTGATCACGTGACTGATCATGCACTGATCACGTGGCTGATCATGCACTGATCACGTGGCTGATCATGCACTGATCACGTGGATATCATGCACTGATCACGTGGCTGATCACACACGTATCACATGACTGATCATGCACTGATCACGTGGCTATCATGCACTGATCACGTGGCTATCATGCACTGATCACGTGGCTGATCATGCAATGATCACGTAGCTACCATGCACTGGTCACGTGACTGATCATGCACTGATCACGTAATTGATCATGCACTGATCACGTGGCTATCATGCACTGATCACGTGGCTGATCATGCACTGATCACGTAGCTATCATGCACTGATCACGTGACTGATCATGCACTGATCACGTGATCACGATCACGTGGCTGATCATGCACTGATCACGTGGCTGATCATGCACTGATCACGTGACTGATCATGCACTGATCACGTGACTGATCATGCACTGATCACGTGGCTATCATGCACTGATCACGTGGCTGATCATGCACTGATCACGTAGCTACCATGCACTGATCACGTGACTGATCATGCACTGATCACGTGATCATGCACTGATCACGTGGCTATCATGCACTGATCACGTGGCTGATCATGCAATGATCACGTAGCTACCATGCACTGATCACGTGACTGATCATGCACTGATCACGTGATTGATCATGCACTGATCACGTGGCTGATCATGCACTGATCACGTGGCTGATCATGCACTGATCACGTAACTGATCATGCACTGATCACGTGACTGATCATGCACTGATCACGTGGCTATCATGCACTGATCACGTGGCTGATCATGCACTGATCACGTGGCTGATCATGCACTGATCACGTGGCTGATCACACATGATCACGTGACTGATCATGCACTGATCACGTGGCTATCATGCACTGATCACGTGGCTGTCATGCACTGATCACGTGGACATCATGCACTGATCACGTGGCTGATCATGCACTATCACGTGACTGATCATGCACTGATCACGTGGCTATCATGCACTGATCACGTGGCTATCATGCACTGATCACGTGGCTGATCATGCAATGATCACGTAGCTACCATGTACTGGTCACGTGACTGATCATGCACTGATCACGTAATTGATCATGCACTGATCACGTGGCTGATCATGCACTGATCACGTGGCTGATCACACATGATCACGTGACTGATCATGCACTGATCACGTGGCTATCATGCACTGATCACGTGGCTGTCATGCACTGATCACGTGGATATCATGCACTGATCACGTGGCTGATCACACACGATCACATGACTGATCATGCACTGATCACGTGGCTATCATGCACTGATCACGTGGCTATCATGCACTGATCACGTGGCTGATCATGCAATGATCACGTAGCTATCATGCACTGGTCACGTGACTGATCATGCACTGATCACGTACTGATCATGCACTGATCACGTGGCTATCATGCACTGATCACGTGGCTGATCATGCACTGATCACGTAGCTACCATGCACTGATCACGTGACTGATCATGCACTGATCACGTAACTGATCATGCACTGATCACGTGGCTGATCATGCACTGATCACGTGGCTGATCATGCACTGATCACGTAACTGATCATGCACTGATCACGTGACTGATCATGCACTGATCACGTGGATCTCATGCACTGATCACGTGGCTGATCATGCACTGATCACGTGGCTATCATGCACTGATCACGTGGCTGATCACACACTGATCACGTGACTGATCATGCACTGATCACGTGGCTATCATGCACTGATCACGTGGCTATCATGCACTGATCACGTGGCTGATCATGCAATGATCACGTAGCTACATGTACTGGTCACGTGACTGATCATGCACTGATCACGTAATGATCATGCACTGATCACGTGGCTGATCATGCACTGATCACGTGGCTGATCACACATGATCACGTGGCTGATCATGCACTGATCACGTGACTGATCATGCACTGATCACGTGACTGATCATGCACTGATCACGTGGCTATCATGCACTGATCACGTGGCTGATCATGCACTGATCACGTGGCTGATCATGCACTGATCACGTGGCTGATCACACATGATCACGTGACTGATCATGCACTGATCACGTGGCTATCATGCACTGATCACGTGGCTGTCATGCACTGATCACGTGGATATCATGCACTGATCACGTGGCTGATCACACACGTATCACATGACTGATCATGCACTGATCACGTGGCTATCATGCACTGATCACGTGGCTATCATGCACTGATCACGTGGCTGATCATGCAATGATCACGTAGCTACCATGTACTGGTCACGTGACTGATCATGCACTGATCACGTAATTGATCATGCACTGATCACGTGGCTGATCATGCACTGATCACGTGGCTGATCACACATGTATCACGTGGCTGATCATGCACTGATCACGTAACTGATCATGCACTGATCACGTGACTGATCATGCACTGATCACGTGGCTATCATGCACTGATCACGTGGCTGATCATGCACTGATCACGTGGCTGATCATGCACTGATCACGTGGCTGATCACACATGATCACGTGACTGATCATGCACTGATCACGTGGCTATCATGCACTGATCACGTGGCTGATCATGCACTGATCACGTGGATATCATGCACTGATCACGTGGCTGATCACACACGTATCACGTGACTGATCATGCACTGATCACGTGGCTATCATGCACTGATCACGTGGCTATCATGCACTGATCACGTGGCTGATCATGCAATGATCACGTAGCTACCATGTACTGGTCACGTGACTGATCATGCACTGATCACGTAATTGATCATGCACTGATCACGTGGCTGATCATGCACTGATCACGTGGCTGATCACACATGATCACGTGGCTGATCATGCACTGATCACGTAACTGATCATGCACTGATCACGTGACTGATCATGCACTGATCACGTGGCTATCATGCACTGATCACGTGGCTGAACATGCACTGATCACGTGCTGATCATGCACTGATCACGTGGCTGATCACACATGATCACGTGACTGATCATGCACTGATCACGTGGCTATCATGCACTGATCACGTGGCTGTCATGCACTGATCACGTGGATATCATGCACTGATCACGTGGCTGATCACACACGTATCACATGACTGATCATGCACTGATCACGTGGCTATCATGCACTGATCACGTGGCTATCATGCACTGATCACGTGGCTGATCATGCAATGATCACGTAGCTACCATGTACTGGTCACGTGACTGATCATGCACTGATCACGTAATTGATCATGCACTGATCACGTGGCTGATCATGCACTGATCACGTGGCTGATCACACATGATCACGTGACTGATCATGCACTGATCACGTGGCTATCATGCACTGATCACGTGGCTGTCATGCACTGATCACGTGGATATCATGCACTGATCACGTGGCTGATCACACACTATCACATGACTGATCATGCACTGATCACGTGGCTATCATGCACTGATCACGTGGCTATCATGCACTGATCACGTGGCTGATCATGCAATGATCACGTAGCTACCATGTACTGGTCACGTGACTGATCATGCACTGATCACGTAATTGATCATGCACTGATCACGTGGCTGATCATGCACTGATCACGTGGCTGATCACACATGATCACGTGACTGATCATGCACTGATCACGTGGCTATCATGCACTGATCACGTGGCTGATCATGCACTGATCACGTGGATATCATGCACTGATCACGTGGCTGATCATGCACGATCACGTGACTGATCATGCACTGATCACGTGGCTATCATGCACTGATCACGTGGCTATCATGCACTGATCACGTGGCTGATCATGCACTGATCACGTAGCTACCATGCACTGATCACGTGACTGATCATGCACTGATCACGTGACTGATCATGCACTGATCACGTGGCTATCATGCACTGATCACGTGGCTGATCATGCAATGATCACGTAGCTACATGCACTGATCACGTGACTGATCATGCACTGATCACGTAATTGATCATGCACTGATCACGTGGCTGATCATGCACTGATCACGTGGCTGATCATGCACTGATCACGTAACTGATCATGCACTGATCACGTGGCTGATCATGCACTGATCACGTGATGATCATGCACTGATCACGTGGCTATCATGCACTGATCACGTGGCTGATCATGCACTGATCACGTGACTGATCATGCACTGATCACGTGGCTGATCATGCACTGATCACGTAACTGATCATGCACTGATCACGTGGCTATCATGCACTGATCACGTGGCTGATCATGCACTGATCACGTGGCTGATCACACACCTGTCACGTGACTATCATGCACTGATCACGTGGCACTCATGCACTGATCACGTGGCTGATCATACACTGATCACGTAACTCATGCACACATCACGTGGATATCATGCACTGATCACGTGGCTGATCACACACATATCTCATGACTGATCATGCACTGATCACGTGGCTATCATGCACTGATCACGTGGCTATCATGCACTGATCACGTGGCTGATCATGCATGATCACGTAGCTATCATGCACTGATCACGTGACTGATCATGCACTGATCACGTAATTGATCATGCACTGATCACGTGGCTGATCATGCACTGATCACGTGGCTGATCATGCACTGATCACGTAACTGATCATGCACTGATCACGTGACTGATCATGCACTGATCACGTGGCTATCATGCACTGATCACGTGGCTGATCATGCACTGATCACGTGCCTGATCATGCACTGATCACGTGGCTGATCATGCACTGATCACGTGGCTCTCATGCACTGATCATGTGGCTGTCATGCACTGATCACGTGGATATCATGCACTGATCACGTGGCTGATCACACACGTATCACATGACTGATCATGCACTGATCACGTGGCTATCATGCACTGATCACGTGGCTATCATGCACTGATCACGTGGCTGATCATGCATGATCACGTAGCTACCATGTACTGATCACGTGACTGATCATGCACTGATCACGTAATTGATCATGCACTGATCACGTGGCTGATCATGCACTGATCACGTGGCTGATCATACACTGATCACGTAACTGATCATGCACTGATCACGTGACTGATCATGCACTGATCACGTGGCTATCATGCACTGATCACGTGGCTGACATACACTGATCACGTGCCTGATCATGCACTGATCACGTGGCTGATCATGCACTGATCACGTGACTGATCATGCACTGATCACGTGTCTGATCATGCACTGATCACGTGGCTATCATGCACTGCTCACGTGGCTGATCATGCCATGATCACGCAGCTACCATGTACTGGTCACATGACTGATCATGCACTGATCACGTGACTGATCATGCAGTGATCACGTGGCTATCATGCACTACTCACGTGGCTGATCATGCAATGATCATGTAGCTACCATGTACAGGTCACGTGAATGATCATACACCCATCAGGTGACTGATCATGCACTGATCACGTGGCTATCATGCACTGATCACGAGACTGATCATGCACTGATCACGTCTATATCATGCACTGATCACATGACTGCCCATGCACTGATCACGTGGATGATCATACACTAATCTTGTGACAGATCATGCACTGATCACGTGGCTGATCATGCACTGATACCGTGACTGAGCATGGACTGATCACATGACTATCATGTAGTGATCACGTGACTTAATGGCGCTGATCATGTGACTGATCATGCGCTGATCATGTTTGCTATCATACACTGATCATGTGCCTCTGGAGGCAATAAACAAAGAGCTGAGTAGGCACGAATCAAACAGTCAGCAGGCAATAATCATGGAACTCAGCTGTGAGGAATCATGCTGCTCAGCTGGCAATAATCAAGCAGCTGAGCAGGCAGGAATTACGCAGCACAGCTGGCAATTGTCAAGCAGATGACAGGCAGGAATCGTGCAGCTCAGCTGGCAATTGTCAAGCAGATGAGCAGACAGTAATCACGCAGCTCAGCAGGCCCAGATCACGTGACTGAGCATGCACTGTTCACGTGGCTGATCATACACTGATCACGTGATGATCATGCACTGATCACTTGGATATCATGCACTGATCACGTGGCTGATCATACACTGTTCACGTGTCTGACCATGCACTGATCACGTGGCTGATCATACACTGCTCACGTAACTGATCATGCACTGATCACGTGGCTATCATGCACTGATCACGTGGCTGAACATGCACTGTTCACGTGGCTGATCACACACCTGGCACGTGACATATCATGCACTGATCACGTGGCACTCATGCACTGATCACGTGGCTGATCATACTCTGCTCACGTAACTCATGCACACATCACGTGGCTATCATGCACTGCTCACGTGGCTCGTCATGGAATGATCACGTAGCAACCATATACTGGTCACGTGACTGATCATGCAAAGATCACGTAAATGATCATGCACTGTTCACGTGAATGATCATGTACTGATCACGTGACTGATCATGCACTGATCACGTGGCTATCATGCTCTGCTCACGTGGCTGATCATGCAACGATCACGTAGCAACCATGTACTGGTCACGTGACTGATCATGCACTGATCACGTAATTGATCCTGCACTGATCACGTGGCTCATCATGCACTGATCACGTGGCTGATCATACACTGATCACGTAACTGATCATGCACTGATCACGTGACTGATCATGCACTGATCACGTGGCTGATCATGCACTGATCACGTGGCTATCATGCACTGATCACGTGGCTGATCATACACTGATCACGTGACTGATCATGCACTGATCACGTGGCTGATCATGCACTGATCACGTGGCTGATCATGCACTGATCACGTGGCTGATCATGCACTGATCACGTGGCTGATCATGCACTGATCACGTACTGATCATGCACTGATCACGTGGCTATCATGCACTGATCACGTGGCTGATCATGCACTGATCACGTGGCTGATCACACACCTGTCACGTGACTATCATGCACTGATCACGTGGCATCATGCACTGATCACGTGGCTGATCATGCACTGATCACGAACTGATCATGCACACATCACGTGGCTATCATGCACTGATCACGTGGCTGTCATGCAATGATCATGTAGCTACATATACTGATCACGTGACTGATCATGCACTGATCACGTAATGATCATGCACTGATCACGTGCTGATCATGCACTGATCACGTGACTGATCATGCACTGATCACGTGGCTGATCATGCACTGATCACGTGATTGATCATGCACTGATCACGTGGCTGATCATGCACTGATCACGTGGCTGATCATGCACTGATCACGTGACTGATCATGCACTGATCACGTGACTGATCATGCACTGATCACGTGGCTATCATGCACTGATCACGTGGCTGATCATGCACTGATCACGTGACTGATCATGCACTGATCACGTGGCTGATCATGCACTGATCACGTGACTGATCATGCACTGATCACGTGAATGATCATGCACTGATCACGTGGCTGATCATGCACTGATCACGTGGCTGATCACACATGATCACGTGACTGATCATGCACTGATCACGTGGCTATCATGCACTGATCACGTGGCTATCATGCACTGATCACGTGGCTGATCATGCAATGATCACGTAGCTACCATGTACTGGTCACGTGACTGATCATGCACTGATCACGTAATTGATCATGCACTGATCACGTGGCTGATCATGCACTGATCACGTGGCTGATCACACACGATCACGTGACTGATCATGCACTGATCACGTGACTGATCATGCACTGATCACGTGGCTATCATGCACTGATCACGTGGATATCATGCACTGATCACGTGGCTGATCACACACTGATCACGTGACTGATCATGCACTGATCACGTGGCTATCATGCACTGATCACGTGGCTATCATGCACTGATCACGTGGCTGATCATGCACTGATCACGTAGCTACCATGCACTGGTCACGTGACTGATCATGCACTGATCACGTGACTGATCATGCACTGATCACGTGGCTATCATGCACTACTCACGTGGATGATCATGCAATGATCATATAGCTACCATGTACAGGTCACGTGAATGATCATACCCCCATCAGGTGACTGATCATGCACTGATCACGTGGCTATCATGCACTGATCACGAGACTGATCATACACTGATCACGTCTATATCATGCACTGATCACATGACTGCCCATGCACTGATCACGTGGATGATCATACACTAATCATGTGACAGATCTTGCACTGATCACGTGGCTGATCATGCACTGATACCGTGACTGAGCATGGACTGATCACATGACTATCATGTAGTGATCACGTGACTTAATGGCGCTGATCATGTGACTGATCATGCGCTGATCATGTTTGCTATCATACACTGATCATGTGCCTCTGGAGGCAATAAACAAAGAGCTGAGTAGGCACGAATCAAACAGTCAGCAGGCAATAATCATGGAACTCAGGTGTGAGGAATCATGCTGCTCAGCTGGCAATAATCAAGCAGCTGAGCAGGCAGGAATTACGCAGCACAGCTGGCAATTGTCAAGCAGATGACAGGCAGGAATCGTGCAGCTCAGCTGGCAATTGTCAAGCAGATGAGCAGACAGTAATCACGCAGCTCAGCAGGCCCAGATCACGTGACTGAGCATGCACTGTTCACGTGGCTGATCATACACTGATCACGTGATGATCATGCACTGATCACTTGGATATCATGCACTGATCACGTGGCTGATCATGCACTGATCACGTGCTGACCATGCACTGATCACGTGGCTGATCATGCACTGATCACGTAACTGATCATGCACTGATCACGTGGCTGATCATGCACTGATCACGTGGCTGATCATGCACTGATCACGTAACTGATCATGCACTGATCACGTGACTGATCATGCACTGATCACGTGGCTCTCATGCACTGATCACGTGGCTGTCATGCAATGATCACGTGGATATCATTCACTGATCACGTGGCTAATCACACACGTATCACGTGACTGATCATGCACTGATCACGTGGCTATCATGCACTGATCACGTGGCTATCATGCACTGATCACGTGCCTGATCATGCAATGATCACGTAGCTACCATGTACTGGTCACGTGACTGATCATGCACTGATCACGTAATTGATCATGCACTGATCACGTGGCTGATCATGCACTGATCACGTGGCTGATCACACATGATCACGTGGCTGATCATGCACTGATCACGTAACTGATCATGCACTGATCACGTGACTGATCATGCACTGATCACGTGGCTATCATGCACTGATCACGTGGCTGGACATGCACTGATCACGTGCTGATCATGCACTGATCACGTGGCTGATCACACATGATCACGTGACTGATCATGCACTGATCACGTGGCTATCATGCACTGATCACGTGGCTGTCATGCACTGATCACGTGGATATCATGCACTGATCACGTGGCTGATCACACACGTATCACATGACTGATCATGCACTGATCACGTGGCTATCATGCACTGATCACGTGGCTATCATGCACTGATCACGTGCCTGATCATGCAATGATCACGTAGCTACCATGTACTGGTCACGTGACTGATCATGCACTGATCACGTAATTGATCATGCACTGATCACGTGGCTGATCATGCACTGATCACGTGGCTGATCACACATGATCACGTGGCTGATCATGCACTGATCACGTAACTGATCATGCACTGATCACGTGACTGATCATGCACTGATCACGTGGCTATCATGCACTGATCACGTGGCTGGACATGCACTGATCACGTGCTGATCATGCACTGATCACGTGGCTGATCACACATGATCACGTGACTGATCATGCACTGATCACGTGGCTATCATGCACTGATCACGTGGCTGATCATGCACTGATCACGTGGCTATCATGCACTGATCACGTGGCTGATCACACACGTATCACGTGACTGATCATGCACTGATCACGTGGCTGTCATGCACTGATCACGTGGCTATCATGCACTGATCACGTGGCTGATCACACACTATCACATGACTGATCATGCACTGATCACGTGGCTATCATGCACTGATCACGTGGCTATCATGCACTGATCACGTGGCTGATCATGCATGATCACGTAGCTACATGCACTGATCACGTGACTGATCATGCACTGATCACGTAATTGATCATGCACTGATCACGTGGCTGATCATGCACTGATCACGTGGCTGATCACACATGATCACGTGGCTGATCATGCACTGATCACGTAACTGATCATGCACTGATCACGTGACTGATCATGCACTGATCACGTGGCTATCATGCACTGATCACGTGGCTGATCATGCACTGATCACGTGCCTGATCATGCACTGATCACGTGGCTGATCACACATGATCACGTGACTGATCATGCACTGATCACGTGGCTATCATGCACTGATCACGTGGCTGTCATGCACTGATCACGTGGATATCATGCACTGATCACGTGGCTGATCACACACGTATCACGTGACTGATCATGCACTGATCACGTGGCTATCATGCACTGATCACGTGGCTATCATGCACTGATCACGTGGCTGATCATGCAATGATCACGTAGCTACCATGTACTGGTCACGTGACTGATCATGCACTGATCACGTAATTGATCATGCACTGATCACGTGGCTGATCATGCACTGATCACGTGGCTGATCACACATGATCACGTGACTGATCATGCACTGATCACGTGGCTATCATGCACTGATCACGTGGCTGTCATGCACTGATCACGTGGATATCATGCACTGATCACGTGGCTGATCACACACTATCACATGACTGATCATGCACTGATCACGTGGCTATCATGCACTGATCACGTGGCTATCATGCACTGATCACGTGGCTGATCATGCAATGATCACGTAGCTACCATGTACTGGTCACGTGACTGATCATGCACTGATCACGTAATTGATCATGCACTGATCACGTGGCTGATCATGCACTGATCACGTGGCTGATCACACATGATCACGTGACTGATCATGCACTGATCACGTGGCATCATGCACTGATCACGTGGCTGTCATGCACTGATCACGTGGATATCATGCACTGATCACGTGGCTGATCACACACTATCACATGACTGATCATGCACTGATCACGTGGCTATCATGCACTGATCACGTGGCTATCATGCACTGATCACGTGGCTGATCATGCAATGATCACGTAGCTACCATGTACTGGTCACGTGACTGATCATGCACTGATCACGTAATTGATCATGCACTGATCACGTGGCTGATCATGCACTGATCACGTGGCTGATCACACATGTATCACGTGACTGATCATGCACTGATCACGTGGCTCTCATGCACTGATCACGTGGCTGTCATGCACTGATCACGTGGATATCATGCACTGATCACGTGGCTGATCACACACGTATCACATGACTGATCATGCACTGATCACGTGGCTATCATGCACTGATCACGTGGCTATCATGCACTGATCACGTGGCTGATCATGCAATGATCACGTAGCTACCATGTACTGGTCACGTGACTGATCATGCACTGATCACGTAATTGATCATGCACTGATCACGTGGCTGATCATGCACTGATCACGTGGCTGATCATGCACTGATCACGTAACTGATCATGCACTGATCACGTGACTGATCATGCACTGATCACGTGGCTATCATGCACTGATCACGTGGCTGACATACACTGATCACGTGCCTGATCATGCACTGATCACGTGGCTGATCATGCACTGATCACGTGACTGATCATGCACTGATCACGTGTCTGATCATGCACTGATCACGTGGCTATCATGCACTGATCACGTGGCTATCATGCACTGATCACGTGGCTGATCATGCACTGATCACGTAGCTACCATGTACTGGTCACATGACTGATCATGCACTGATCACGTGACTGATCATGCACTGATCACGTGGCTATCATGCACTACTCACGTGGCTGATCATGCAATGATCATGTAGCTACCATGTACAGGTCACGTGAATGATCATACACCCATCAGGTGACTGATCATGCACTGATCACGTGGCTATCATGCACTGATCACGAGACTGATCATGCACTGATCACGTCTATATCATGCACTGATCACATGACTGCCCATGCACTGATCACGTGGATGATCATACACTAATCTTGTGACAGATCATGCACTGATCACGTGGCTGATCATGCACTGATACCGTGACTGAGCATGGACTGATCACATGACTATCATGTAGTGATCACGTGACTTAATGGCGCTGATCATGTGACTGATCATGCGCTGATCATGTTTGCTATCATACACTGATCATGTGCCTCTGGAGGCAATAAACAAAGAGCTGAGTAGGCACGAATCAAACAGTCAGCAGGCAATAATCATGGAACTCAGGTGTGAGGAATCATGCTGCTCAGCTGGCAATAATCAAGCAGCTGAGCAGGCAGGAATTACGCAGCTCAGCTGGCAATTGTCAAGCAGATGAGCAGACAGTAATCACGCAGCTCAGCAGGCCCAGATCACGTGACTGAGCATGCACTGTTCACGTGGCTGATCATACACTGATCACGTGATGATCATGCACTGATCACTTGGATATCATGCACTGATCACGTGGCTGATCATACACTGATCACGTAACTGATCATGCACTGATCACGTGGCTATCATGCACTGATCACGTGGCTGAACATGCACTGTTCACGTGGCTGATCACACACTGTCACGTGACATATCATGCACTGATCACGTGGCACTCATGCACTGATCACGTGGCTGATCATACTCTGCTCACGTAACTCATGCACACATCACGTGGCTATCATGCACTGCTCACGTGGCTCGTCATGGAATGATCACGTAGCAACCATATACTGGTCACGTGACTGATCATGCAAAGATCACGTAAATGATCATGCACTGTTCACGTGACTGATCATGTACTGATCACGTGACTGATCATGCACTGATCACGTGGCTATCATGCACTGCTCACGTGGCTGATCATGCAACGATCACGTAGCAACCATGTACTGGTCACGTGACTGATCATGCACTGATCACGTAATTGATCCTGCACTGATCACGTGGCTCATCATGCACTGATCACGTGGCTGATCACACATGTATCACGTGACTGATCATGCACTGATCACGTGGCTATCATGCACTGATCACGTGGCTGTCATGCACTGATCACGTGGATATCATGCACTGATCACGTGGCTGATCACACACGTATCACATGACTGATCATGCACTGATCACGTGGCTATCATGCACTGATCACGTGGCTATCATGCACTGATCACGTGGCTGATCAGGCAATGATCACGTAGCTACCATGTACTGGTCACGTGACTGATCATGCACTGATCACGTAATTGATCATGCACTGATCATGTGGCTGATCATGCACTGATCACGTGGCTGATCATACACTGATCACATAACTGATCATGCACTGATCACGTGACTGATCATGCACTGATCACGTGGCTATCATGCACTGATCACTTGGCTGGACATACACTGATCACGTGCCTGGTCATGCACTGATCACGTGGCTGATCATGCACTGATCACGTGACTGATCATGCACTGATCTCGTGTCTGATCATGCACTGATCACGTGGCTATCATGCACTGCTCACGTGGCTGATCATGCCATGATCACGCAGCTACCATGTACTGGTCACATGACTGATCATGCACTGATCACGTGACTGATCATGCAGTGATCACGTGGCTATCATGCACTACTCACGTGGCTGATCATGCAATGATCATGTAGCTACCATGTACAGGTCACGTGAATGATCATACACCCATCAGGTGACTGATCATGCACTGATCACGTGGCTATCATGCACTGATCACGAGACTGATCATGCACTGATCACGTCTATATCATGCACTGATCACATGACTGCCCATGCACTGATCACGTGGATGATCATACACTAATCTTGTGACAGATCATGCACTGATCACGTGGCTGATCATGCACTGATACCGTGACTGAGCATGGACTGATCACATGACTATCATGTAGTGATCACGTGACTTAATGGCGCTGATCATGTGACTGATCATGCGCTGATCATGTTTGCTATCATACACTGATCATGTGCCTCTGGAGGCAATAAACAAAGAGCTGAGTAGGCACGAATCAAACAGTCAGCAGGCAATAATCATGGAACTCAGCTGTGAGGAATCATGCTGCTCAGCTGGCAATAATCAAGCAGCTGAGCAGGCAGGAATTACGCAGCACAGCTGGCAATTGTCAAGCAGATGACAGGCAGGAATCGTGCAGCTCAGCTGGCAATTGTCAAGCAGATGAGCAGACAGTAATCACGCAGCTCAGCAGGCCCAGATCACGTGACTGAGCATGCACTGTTCACGTGGCTGATCATACACTGATCACGTGATGATCATGCACTGATCACTTGGATATCATGCACTGATCACGTGGCTGATCATACACTGTTCACGTGTCTGACCATGCACTGATCACGTGGCTGATCATACACTGCTCACGTAACTGATCATGCACTGATCACGTGGCTATCATGCACTGATCACGTGGCTGAACATGCACTGTTCACGTGGCTGATCACACACCTGTCACGTGACATATCATGCACTGATCACGTGGCACTCATGCACTGATCACGTGGCTGATCATACTCTGCTCACGTAACTCATGCACACATCACGTGGCTATCATGCACTGCTCACGTGGCTCGTCATGGAATGATCACGTAGCAACCATATACTGGTCACGTGACTGATCATGCAAAGATCACGTAAATGATCATGCACTGTTCACGTGACTGATCATGTACTGATCACGTGACTGATCATGCACTGATCACGTGGCTATCATGCTCTGCTCACGTGGCTGATCATGCAACGATCACGTAGCAACCATGTACTGGTCACGTGACTGATCATGCACTGATCACGTAATTGATCCTGCACTGATCACGTGGCTCATCATGCACTGATCACGTGGCTGATCATACACTGATCACGTGACTGATCATGCACTGATCACGTGACTGATCATGCACTGATCACGTGGCTATCATGCACTGATCACGTGGCTGATCATGCACTGATCACGTGACTGATCATGCACTGATCACGTGGCTGATCATGCACTGATCACGTGGCTGATCATGCACTGATCACGTGGCTGATCATGCACTGATCACGTGGCTGATCATGCACTGATCACGTAACTGATCATGCACTGATCACGTGGCTATCATGCACTGATCACGTGGCTGATCATGCACTGATCACGTGGCTGATCACACACTGTCACGTGACTATCATGCACTGATCACGTGGCATCATGCACTGATCACGTGGCTGATCATGCACTGATCACGTAACTGATCATGCACACATCACGTGGCTATCATGCACTGATCACGTGGCTGTCATGCAATGATCACGTAGCTACCATGCACTGATCACGTGACTGATCATGCACTGATCACGTAATGATCATGCACTGATCACGTGGCTGATCATGCACTGATCACGTGACTGATCATGCACTGATCACGTGGCTGATCATGCACTGATCACGTAATTGATCATGCACTGATCACGTGGCTGATCATGCACTGATCACGTGGCTGATCATGCACTGATCACGTGACTGATCATGCACTGATCACGTGACTGATCATGCACTGATCACGTGGCTATCATGCACTGATCACGTGGCTGATCATGCACTGATCACGTGACTGATCATGCACTGATCACGTGGCTGATCATGCACTGATCACGTGACTGATCATGCACTGATCACGTGAATGATCATGCACTGATCACGTGGCTGATCATGCACTGATCACGTGGCTGATCACACATGATCACGTGACTGATCATGCACTGATCACGTGGCTATCATGCACTGATCACGTGGCTATCATGCACTGATCACGTGGCTGATCATGCAATGATCACGTAGCTACCATGTACTGGTCACGTGACTGATCATGCACTGATCACGTAATTGATCATGCACTGATCACGTGGCTGATCATGCACTGATCACGTGGCTGATCACACACGATCACGTGACTGATCATGCACTGATCACGTGACTGATCATGCACTGATCACGTGGCTATCATGCACTGATCACGTGGATATCATGCACTGATCACGTGGCTGATCACACACGATCACGTGACTGATCATGCACTGATCACGTGGCTATCATGCACTGATCACGTGGCTATCATGCACTGATCACGTGGCTGATCATGCACTGATCACGTAGCTACCATGCACTGGTCACGTGACTGATCATGCACTGATCACGTGACTGATCATGCAGTGATCACGTGGCTATCATGCACTACTCACGTGGCTGATCATGCAATGATCATGTAGCTACCATGTACAGGTCACGTGAATGATCATACACCCATCAGGTGACTGATCATGCACTGATCACGTGGCTATCATGCACTGATCACGAGACTGATCATGCACTGATCACGTCTATATCATGCACTGATCACATGACTGCCATGCACTGATCACGTGGATGATCATACACTAATCTTGTGACAGATCATGCACTGATCACGTGGCTGATCATGCACTGATACCGTGACTGAGCATGGACTGATCACATGACTATCATGTAGTGATCACGTGACTTAATGGCGCTGATCATGTGACTGATCATGCGCTGATCATGTTTGCTATCATACACTGATCATGTGCCTCTGGAGGCAATAAACAAAGAGCTGAGTAGGCACGAATCAAACAGTCAGCAGGCAATAATCATGGAACTCAGGTGTGAGGAATCATGCTGCTCAGCTGGCAATAATCAAGCAGCTGAGCAGGCAGGAATTACGCAGCACAGCTGGCAATTGTCAAGCAGATGACAGGCAGGAATCGTGCAGCTCAGCTGGCAATTGTCAAGCAGATGAGCAGACAGTAATCACGCAGCTCAGCAGGCCCAGATCACGTGACTGAGCATGCACTGTTCACGTGGCTGATCATACACTGATCACGTGATGATCATGCACTGATCACTTGGATATCATGCACTGATCACGTGGCTGATCATGCACTGATCACGTGCTGACCATGCACTGATCACGTGGCTGATCATGCACTGATCACGTAACTGATCATGCACTGATCACGTGGCTGATCATGCACTGATCACGTGGCTGATCATGCACTGATCACGTGGCTGATCATGCACTGATCACGTGGCTGTCATGCACTGATCACGTGGATATCATGCACTGATCACGTGGCTGATCACACACTATCACGTGACTGATCATGCACTGATCACGTGGCTATCATGCACTGATCACGTGGCTATCATGCACTGATCACGTGGCTGATCATGCAATGATCACGTAGCTACATGTACTGGTCACGTGACTGATCATGCACTGATCACGTAATGATCATGCACTGATCACGTGGCTGATCATGCACTGATCACGTGGCTGATCACACATGATCACGTGGCTGATCATGCACTGATCACGTGACTGATCATGCACTGATCACGTGACTGATCATGCACTGATCACGTGGCTATCATGCACTGATCACGTGGCTGATCATGCACTGATCACGTGGCTGATCATGCACTGATCACGTGGCTGATCACACATGATCACGTGACTGATCATGCACTGATCACGTGGCTCTCATGCACTGATCACGTGGCTGTCATGCACTGATCACGTGGATATCATGCACTGATCACGTGGCTGATCACACACGTATCACATGACTGATCATGCACTGATCACGTGGCTATCATGCACTGATCACGTGGCTATCATGCACTGATCACGTGGCTGATCATGCAATGATCACGTAGCTACCATGTACTGGTCACGTGACTGATCATGCACTGATCACGTAATGATCATGCACTGATCACGTGGCTGATCATGCACTGATCACGTGGCTGATCACACATGATCACGTGGCTGATCATGCACTGATCACGTGACTGATCATGCACTGATCACGTGACTGATCATGCACTGATCACGTGGCTATCATGCACTGATCACGTGGCTGATCATGCACTGATCACGTGACTGATCATGCACTGATCACGTGGCTGATCACACATGATCACGTGACTGATCATGCACTGATCACGTGGCTATCATGCACTGATCACGTGGCTGATCATGCAATGATCACGTAGCTATCATGCACTGATCACGTGACTGATCATGCACTGATCACGTAATTGATCATGCACTGATCACGTGGCTGATCACACATGATCACGTGACTGATCATGCACTGATCACGTGACTATCATGCACTGATCACGTGGCTGTCATGCACTGATCACGTGGATATCATGCACTGATCACGTGGCTGATCACACACTGATCACATGACTGATCATGCACTGATCACGTGGCTATCATGCACTGATCACGTGGCTATCATGCACTGATCACGTGGCTGATCATGCAATGATCACGTAGCTACCATGCACTGGTCACGTGACTGATCATGCACTGATCACGTAATTGATCATGCACTGATCACGTGGCTGATCATGCACTGATCACGTGGCTGATCATGCACTGATCACGTGACTGATCATGCACTGATCACGTGACTGATCATGCACTGATCACGTGGCTATCATGCACTGATCACGTGGCTGTCATGCACTGATCACGTGGATATCATGCACTGATCACGTGGCTGATCACACACGTATCACATGACTGATCATGCACTGATCACGTGGCTATCATGCACTGATCACGTGGCTATCATGCACTGATCACGTGGCTGATCATGCAATGATCACGTAGCTACCATGTACTGGTCACGTGACTGATCATGCACTGATCACGTAATTGATCATGCACTGATCACGTGGCTATCATGCACTGATCACGTGGCTGATCATGCAATGATCACGTAGCTACATGTACTGATCACGTGACTGATCATGCACTGATCACGTGACTGATCATGCACTGATCACGTGGCTGATCATGCACTGATCACGTGGCTGATCATGCACTGATCACGTGACTGATCATGCACTGATCACGTGACTGATCATGCACTGATCACGTGGCTGATCATGCACTGATCACGTGGCTGATCATGCACTGATCACGTGGCTATCATGCACTGATCACGTGGCTGATCATGCAATGATCACGTAGCTACCATGTACTGGTCACGTGACTGATCATGCACTGATCACGTGACTGATCATGCACTGATCACGTGGCTGATCATGCACTGATCACGTGGCTGATCACACATGATCACGTGACTGATCATGCACTGATCACGTGGCTATCATGCACTGATCACGTGGCTGTCATGCACTGATCACGTGGATATCATGCACTGATCACGTGGCTGATCACACACGATCACATGACTGATCATGCACTGATCACGTGGCTATCATGCACTGATCACGTGGCTATCATGCACTGATCACGTGGCTGATCATGCAATGATCACGTAGCTACATGTACTGGTCACGTGACTGATCATGCACTGATCACGTAATTGATCATGCACTGATCACGTGGCTGATCATGCACTGATCACGTGGCTGATCACACATGATCACGTGGCTGATCATGCACTGATCACGTGACTGATCATGCACTGATCACGTGACTGATCATGCACTGATCACGTGGCTATCATGCACTGATCACGTGGCTGATCATGCACTGATCACGTGCCTGATCATGCACTGATCACGTGGCTGATCACATGATCACGTGACTGATCATGCACTGATCACGTGGCTATCATGCACTGATCACGTGGCTATCATGCACTGATCACGTGGATATCATGCACTGATCACGTGGCTGATCACACACGATCACATGACTGATCATGCACTGATCACGTGGCTATCATGCACTGATCACGTGGCTATCATGCACTGATCACGTGGCTGATCATGCAATGATCACGTAGCTACCATGTACTGGTCACGTGACTGATCATGCACTGATCACGTAATTGATCATGCACTGATCACGTGGCTGATCATGCACTGATCACGTGGCTGATCACACATGATCACGTGGCTGATCATGCACTGATCACGTGACTGATCATGCACTGATCACGTGACTGATCATGCACTGATCACGTGGCTATCATGCACTGATCACGTGGCTGATCATGCACTGATCACGTGACTGATCATGCACTGATCACGTGGCTGATCACACATGATCACGTGACTGATCATGCACTGATCACGTGGCTATCATGCACTGATCACGTGGCTGATCATGCACTGATCACGTGGATATCATGCACTGATCACGTGGCTGATCACACACGTATCACATGACTGATCATGCACTGATCACGTGGCTATCATGCACTGATCACGTGGCTATCATGCACTGATCACGTGGCTGATCATGCAATGATCACGTAGCTACCATGTACTGGTCACGTGACTGATCATGCACTGATCACGTAATTGATCATGCACTGATCACGTGGCTGATCATGCACTGATCACGTGGCTGATCACACATGATCACGTGGCTGATCATGCACTGATCACGTGACTGATCATGCACTGATCACGTGACTGATCATGCACTGATCACGTGGCTATCATGCACTGATCACGTGGCTGATCATGCACTGATCACGTGGCTGTCATGCACTGATCACGTGGCTGATCACACATGATCACGTGACTGATCATGCACTGATCACGTGGCTATCATGCACTGATCACGTGGCTGATCATGCACTGATCACGTGGATATCATGCACTGATCACGTGGCTGATCACACACGATCACGTGACTGATCATGCACTGATCACGTGGCTATCATGCACTGATCACGTGGCTGTCATGCACTGATCACGTGGATATCATGCACTGATCACGTGGCTGATCACACACGTATCACATGACTGATCATGCACTGATCACGTGGCTATCATGCACTGATCACGTGGCTATCATGCACTGATCACGTGGCTGATCATGCAATGATCACGTAGCTACCATGTACTGGTCACGTGACTGATCATGCACTGATCACGTAATTGATCATGCACTGATCACGTGGCTCATCATGCACTGATCACGTGGCTGATCACACATGATCACGTGGCTGATCATGCACTGATCACGTGACTGATCATGCACTGATCACGTGACTGATCATGCACTGATCACGTGGCTATCATGCACTGATCACGTGGCTGATCATGCACTGATCACGTGCCTGATCATGCACTGATCACGTGGCTGATCACACATGATCACGTGACTGATCATGCACTGATCACGTGGCTATCATGCACTGATCACGTGGCTGTCATGCACTGATCACGTGGATATCATGCACTGATCACGTGGCTGATCACACACGTATCACGTGACTGATCATGCACTGATCACGTGGCTATCATGCACTGATCACGTGGCTATCATGCACTGATCACGTGGCTGATCATGCAATGATCACGTAGCTACCATGTACTGGTCACGTGACTGATCATGCACTGATCACGTAATTGATCATGCACTGATCACGTGGCTGATCATGCACTGATCACGTGGCTGATCACACATGATCACGTGACTGATCATGCACTGATCACGTGGCTATCATGCACTGATCACGTGGCTGTCATGCACTGATCACGTGGATATCATGCACTGATCACGTGGCTGATCACACACGATCACATGACTGATCATGCACTGATCACGTGGCTATCATGCACTGATCACGTGGCTATCATGCACTGATCACGTGGCTGATCATGCAATGATCACGTAGCTACCATGTACTGGTCACGTGACTGATCATGCACTGATCACGTAATTGATCATGCACTGATCACGTGGCTGATCATGCACTGATCACGTGGCTGATCACACATGATCACGTGACTGATCATGCACTGATCACGTGGCTGATCATGCACTGATCACGTGGCTATCATGCACTGATCACGTGGCTATCATGCACTGATCACGTGGCTGATCATGCACTGATCACGTGACTGATCATGCACTGATCACGTGACTGATCATGCACTGATCACGTGACTGATCATGCACTGATCACGTGGCTATCATGCACTGATCACGTGGCTGATCATGCACTGATCACGTGACTGATCATGCACTGATCACGTGGCTGATCATGCACTGATCACGTGGCTGATCATGCACTGATCACGTGTCTGATCATGCACTGATCACGTGGCTGATCATGCACTGATCACGTAACTGATCATGCACTGATCACGTGGCTATCATGCACTGATCACGTGGCTGATCATGCACTGATCACGTGGCTGATCACACACTGTCACGTGACATATCATGCACTGATCACGTGGCACTCATGCACTGATCACGTGGCTGATCATACACTGATCACGTAACTGATCATGCACACATCACGTGGCTATCATGCACTGCTCACGTGGCTGTCATGGAATGATCACGTAGCTACCATATACTGGTCACGTGACTGATCATGCACTGATCACGTAAATGATCATGCACTGATCACGTGGCTGATCATGCACTGATCACGTGACTGATCATGCACTGATCACGTGGCTGATCATGCACTGATCACGTGGCTGATCATGCACTGATCACGTGGCTGATCATGCACTGATCACGTGGCTGATCATGCACTGATCACGTGACTGATCATGCACTGATCACGTGGCTATCATGCACTGATCACGTGGCTGATCATGCACTGATCACGTGACTGATCATGCACTGATCACGTGGCTGATCATGCACTGATCACGTGGCTGATCATGCACTGATCACGTGGCTGATCATGCACTGATCACGTGGCTGATCATGCACTGATCACGTGGCTGATCACACTGTATCACGACTGATCATGCACTGATCACGTGGCTATCATGCACTGATCACGTGGCTATCATGCACTGATCACGTGGCTGATCATGCAATGATCACGTAGCTACCATGTACTGGTCACGTGACTGATCATGCACTGATCACGTAATTGATCATGCACTGATCACGTGGCTGATCATGCACTGATCACGTGGCTGATCACACACGATCACGTGACTGATCATGCACTGATCACGTGACTGATCATGCACTGATCACGTGGCTATCATGCACTGATCACGTGGATATCATGCACTGATCACGTGGCTGATCACACACTATCACGTGACTGATCATGCACTGATCACGTGGCTATCATGCACTGATCACGTGGCTATCATGCACTGATCACGTGGCTGATCATGCACTGATCACGTAGCTACCATGCACTGGTCACGTGACTGATCATGCACTGATCACGTGACTGATCATGCAGTGATCACGTGGCTATCATGCACTACTCACGTGGCTGATCATGCAATGATCATGTAGCTACCATGTACAGGTCACGTGAATGATCATACACCCATCAGGTGACTGATCATGCACTGATCACGTGGCTATCATGCACTGATCACGACTGATCATGCACTGATCACGTCTATATCATGCACTGATCACATGACTGCCCATGCACTGATCACGTGGATGATCATACACTAATCATGTGACAGATCATGCACTGATCACGTGGCTGATCATGCACTGATACCGTGACTGAGCATGGACTGATCACATGACTATCATGTAGTGATCACGTGACTTAATGGCGCTGATCATGTGACTGATCATGCGCTGATCATGTTTGCTATCATACACTGATCATGTGCCTCTGGAGGCAATAAACAAAGAGCTGAGTAGGCACGAATCAAACAGTCAGCAGGCAATAATCATGGAACTCAGGTGTGAGGAATCATGCTGCTCAGCTGGCAATAATCAAGCAGCTGAGCAGGCAGGAATTACGCAGCACAGCTGGCAATTGTCAAGCAGATGACAGGCAGGAATCGTGCAGCTCAGCTGGCAATTGTCAAGCAGATGAGCAGACAGTAATCACGCAGCTCAGCAGGCCCAGATCACGTGACTGAGCATGCACTGTTCACGTGGCTGATCATACACTGATCACGTGATGATCATGCACTGATCACTTGGATATCATGCACTGATCACGTGGCTGATCATACACTGATCACGTGCTGACCATGCACTGATCACGTGGCTGATCATGCACTGATCACGTAACTGATCATGCACTGATCACGTGGCTGATCATGCACTGATCACGTGGCTGATCATGCACTGATCACGTGGCTGATCATGCACTGATCACGTGACTGATCATGCACTGATCACGTGGCTATCATGCACTGATCACGTGGCTGATCATGCACTGATCACGTGGCTATCATGCACTGATCACGTGGCTGATCATGCAATGATCACGTAGCTACATGTACTGGTCACGTGACTGATCATGCACTGATCACGTAATTGATCATGCACTGATCACGTGGCTGATCATGCACTGATCACGTGGCTGATCACACTGATCACGTGGCTGATCATGCACTGATCACGTGGCTGATCATGCACTGATCACGTGACTGATCATGCACTGATCACGTGGCTATCATGCACTGATCACGTGGCTGATCATGCACTGATCACGTGGCTGATCATGCACTGATCACGTGGCTGATCACACATGATCACGTGACTGATCATGCACTGATCACGTGGCTCTCATGCACTGATCACGTGGCTGTCATGCACTGATCACGTGGATATCATGCACTGATCACGTGGCTGATCACACACGTATCACATGACTGATCATGCACTGATCACGTGGCTATCATGCACTGATCACGTGGCTATCATGCACTGATCACGTGGCTGATCATGCACTGATCACGTGACTGATCATGCACTGATCACGTGGCTGATCATGCACTGATCACGTACTGATCATGCACTGATCACGTGGCTATCATGCACTGATCACGTGGCTGATCATGCACTGATCACGTGGCTGATCATGCACTGATCACGTGACTGATCATGCACTGATCACGTGGCATCATGCACTGATCACGTGGCTGATCATGCACTGATCACGTAACTCATGCACTGATCACGTGGCTATCATGCACTGATCACGTGGCTGTCATGCACTGATCACGTAGCAATCATATACTGATCACGTGACTGATCATGCACTGATCACGGAAATGATCATGCACTGATCACGTGACTGATCATGCACTGATCACGTGACTGATCATGCACTGATCACGTGGCTATCATGCACTGATCACGTGGCTGATCATGCAACGATCACGTAGCAACCATGTACTGGTCACGTGACTGATCATGCACTGATCACGTAATTGATCATGCACTGATCACGTGGCTATCATGCACTGATCACGTGGCTGATCACACACGATCACATGACTGATCATGCACTGATCACGTGGCTATCATGCACTGATCACGTGGCTATCATGCACTGATCACGTGGCTGATCATGCATGATCACGTAGCTATCATGCACTGATCACGTGACTGATCATGCACTGATCACGTGGCTGATCATGCACTGATCACGTGGCTGATCATGCACTGATCACGTGGCTGATCATACACTGCTCACGTAACTGATCATGCACTGATCACGTGGCTATCATGCACTGATCACGTGGCTGAACATGAACTGTTCACGTGGCTGATCACACACTGTCACGTGACATATCATGCACTGATCACGTGGCACTCATGCACTGATCACGTGGCTGATCATACTCTGCTCACGTAACTCATGCACACATCACGTGGCTATCATGCACTGCTCACGTGGCTCGTCATGGAATGATCACGTAGCAACCATATACTGGTCACGTGACTGATCATGCAAAGATCACGTAAATGATCATGCACTGTTCACGTGACTGATCATGCACTGATCACGTGACTGATCATGCACTGATCACGTGGCTATCATGCACTGCTCACGTGGCTGATCATGCAACGATCACGTAGCAACCATGTACTGGTCACGTGACTGATCATGCACTGATCACGTAATTGATCCTGCACTGATCACGTGGCTCATCATGCACTGATCACGTGGCTGATCACACATGTATCACGTGACTGATCATGCACTGATCACGTGGCTATCATGCACTGATCACGTGGCTGTCATGCACTGATCACGTGGATATCATGCACTGATCACGTGGCTGATCACACACGTATCACATGACTGATCATGCACTGATCACGTGGCTATCATGCACTGATCACGTGGCTGATCATGCATGATCACGTAGCTACCATGTACTGGTCACGTGACTGATCATGCACTGATCACGTAATTGATCATGCACTGATCACGTGGCTGATCATGCACTGATCACGTGGCTGATCATACACTGATCACATAACTGATCATGCACTGATCACGTGACTGATCATGCACTGATCACGTGGCTATCATGCACTGATCACTTGGCTGGACATACACTGATCACGTGCCTGGTCATGCACTGATCACGTGGCTGATCATGCACTGATCACGTGACTGATCATGCACTGATCACGTGTCTGATCATGCACTGATCACGTGGCTATCATGCACTGCTCACGTGGCTGATCATGCCATGATCACGCAGCTACCATGTACTGGTCACATGACTGATCATGCACTGATCACGTGACTGATCATGCACTGATCACGTGGCTATCATGCACTACTCACGTGGCTGATCATGCAATGATCATGTAGCTACCATGTACAGGTCACGTGAATGATCATACACCCATCAGGTGACTGATCATGCACTGATCACGTGGCTATCATGCACTGATCACGAGACTGATCATGCACTGTTCACGTCTATATCATGCACTGATCACATGACTGCCCGTGCACTGATCACGTGGATGATCATACACTAATCTTGTGACAGATCATGCACTGATCACGTGGCTGATCATGCACTGATACCGTGACTGAGCATGGACTGATCACATGACTATCATGTAGTGATCACGTGACTTAATGGCGCTGATCATGTGACTGATCATGCGCTGATCATGTTTGCTATCATACACTGATCATGTGCCTCTGGAGGCAATAAACAAAGAGCTGAGTAGGCACGAATCAAACAGTCAGCAGGCAATAATCATGGAACTCAGCTGTGAGGAATCATGCTGCTCAGCTGGCAATAATCAAGCAGCTGAGCAGGCAGGAATTACGCAGCACAGCTGGCAATTGTCAAGCAGATGACAGGCAGGAATCGTGCAGCTCAGCTGGCAATTGTCAAGCAGATGAGCAGACAGTAATCACGCAGCTCAGCAGGCCCAGATCACGTGACTGAGCATGCACTGTTCACGTGGCTGATCATACACTGATCACGTGATGATCATGCACTGATCACTTGGATATCATGCACTGATCACGTGGCTGATCATACACTGTTCACGTGTCTGACCATGCACTGATCACGTGGCTGATCATACACTGCTCACGTAACTGATCATGCACTGATCACGTGGCTATCATGCACTGATCACGTGGCTGAACATGCACTGTTCACGTGGCTGATCACACACCTGTCACGTGACATATCATGCACTGATCACGTGGCACTCATGCACTGATCACGTGGCTGATCATACTCTGCTCACGTAACTCATGCACACATCACGTGGCTATCATGCACTGCTCACGTGGCTCGTCATGGAATGATCACGTAGCAACCATATACTGGTCACGTGACTGATCATGCAAAGATCACGTAAATGATCATGCACTGTTCACGTGACTGATCATGTACTGATCACGTGACTGATCATGCACTGATCACGTGGCTATCATGCACTGCTCACGTGGCTGATCATGCAACGATCACGTAGCAACCATGTACTGGTCACGTGACTGATCATGCACTGATCACGTAATTGATCCTGCACTGATCACGTGGCTCATCATGCACTGATCACGTGGCTGATCATACACTGATCACGTGACTGATCATGCACTGATCACGTGACTGATCATGCACTGATCACGTGGCTATCATGCACTGATCACGTGGCTGATCATGCACTGATCACGTGCTGATCATGCACTGATCACGTGGCTGATCATGCACTGATCACGTGGCTGATCATGCACTGATCACGTGGCTGATCATGCACTGATCACGTGGCTGATCATGCACTGATCACGTAACTGATCATGCACTGATCACGTGGCTATCATGCACTGATCACGTGGCTGATCATGCACTGATCACGTGGCTGATCACACACTGTCACGTGACTATCATGCACTGATCACGTGGCACTCATGCACTGATCACGTGGCTGATCATACACTGATCACGTAACTGATCATGCACACATCACGTGGCTATCATGCACTGATCACGTGGCTGTCATGCAATGATCACGTAGCTACCATATACTGGTCACGTGACTGATCATGCACTGATCACGTAAATGATCATGCACTGATCACGTGGCTGATCATGCACTGATCACGTGACTGATCATGCACTGATCACGTGGCTGATCATGCACTGATCACGTGCACTGATCACGTGGCTGATCATGCACTGATCACGTGGCTGATCATGCACTGATCACGTGACTGATCATGCACTGATCACGTGACTGATCATGCACTGATCACGTGGCTATCATGCACTGATCACGTGGCTGATCATACACTGATCACGTGACTGATCATGCACTGATCACGTGGCTGATCATGCACTGATCACGTGACTGATCATGCACTGATCACGTGAATGATCATGCACTGATCACGTGGCTGATCATGCACTGATCACGTGGCTGATCACACATGTATCACGTGACTGATCATGCACTGATCACGTGGCTCATGCACTGATCACGTGGCTATCATGCACTGATCACGTGGCTGATCATGCAATGATCACGTAGCTACCATGTACTGGTCACGTGACTGATCATGCACTGATCACGTAATTGATCATGCACTGATCACGTGGCTCATCATGCACTGATCACGTGGCTGATCACACACGATCACGTGACTGATCATGCACTGATCACGTGACTGATCATGCACTGATCACGTGGCTATCATGCACTGATCACGTGGATATCATGCACTGATCACGTGGCTGATCACACACGATCACGTGACTGATCATGCACTGATCACGTGGCTATCATGCACTGATCACGTGGCTATCATGCACTGATCACGTGGCTGATCATGCACTGATCACGTAGCTACCATGCACTGGTCACGTGACTGATCATGCACTGATCACGTGACTGATCATGCAGTGATCACGTGGCTATCATGCACTACTCACGTGGCTGATCATGCAATGATCATGTAGCTACCATGTACAGGTCACGTGAATGATCATACACCCATCAGGTGACTGATCATGCACTGATCACGTGGCTATCATGCACTGATCACGAGACTGATCATGCACTGATCACGTCTATATCATGCACTGATCACATGACTGCCATGCACTGATCACGTGGATGATCATACACTAATCTTGTGACAGATCATGCACTGATCACGTGGCTGATCATGCACTGATACCGTGACTGAGCATGGACTGATCACATGACTATCATGTAGTGATCACGTGACTTAATGGCGCTGATCATGTGACTGATCATGCGCTGATCATGTTTGCTATCATACACTGATCATGTGCCTCTGGAGGCAATAAACAAAGAGCTGAGTAGGCACGAATCAAACAGTCAGCAGGCAATAATCATGGAACTCAGGTGTGAGGAATCATGCTGCTCAGCTGGCAATAATCAAGCAGCTGAGCAGGCAGGAATTACGCAGCACAGCTGGCAATTGTCAAGCAGATGACAGGCAGGAATCGTGCAGCTCAGCTGGCAATTGTCAAGCAGATGAGCAGACAGTAATCACGCAGCTCAGCAGGCCCAGATCACGTGACTGAGCATGCACTGTTCACGTGGCTGATCATACACTGATCACGTGATGATCATGCACTGATCACTTGGATATCATGCACTGATCACGTGGCTGATCATGCACTGATCACGTGCTGACCATGCACTGATCACGTGGCTGATCATGCACTGATCACGTAACTGATCATGCACTGATCACGTGGCTGATCATGCACTGATCACGTGGCTGATCATGCACTGATCACGTGGCTGATCATGCACTGATCACGTGGCTGTCATGCACTGATCACGTGGATATCATGCACTGATCACGTGGCTGATCACACACTATCACGTGACTGATCATGCACTGATCACGTGGCTATCATGCACTGATCACGTGGCTATCATGCACTGATCACGTGGCTGATCATGCAATGATCACGTAGCTACATGTACTGGTCACGTGACTGATCATGCACTGATCACGTAATTGATCATGCACTGATCACGTGGCTGATCATGCACTGATCACGTGGCTGATCACACTGATCACGTGGCTGATCATGCACTGATCACGTGACTGATCATGCACTGATCACGTGACTGATCATGCACTGATCACGTGGCTATCATGCACTGATCACGTGGCTGATCATGCACTGATCACGTGCCTGATCATGCACTGATCACGTGGCTGATCACACATGATCACGTGACTGATCATGCACTGATCACGTGGCTCTCATGCACTGATCACGTGGCTGTCATGCACTGATCACGTGGATATCATGCACTGATCACGTGGCTGATCACACACGTATCACATGACTGATCATGCACTGATCACGTGGCTATCATGCACTGATCACGTGGCTATCATGCACTGATCATGGCTGATCATGCAATGATCACGTAGCTACCATGTACTGGTCACGTGACTGATCATGCACTGATCACGTAATTGATCATGCACTGATCACGTGGCTGATCATGCACTGATCACGTGGCTGATCACACATGATCACGTGGCTGATCATGCACTGATCACGTGACTGATCATGCACTGATCACGTGACTGATCATGCACTGATCACGTGGCTATCATGCACTGATCACGTGGCTGACATGCACTGATCACGTGCCTGATCATGCACTGATCACGTGGCTGATCACACATGATCACGTGACTGATCATGCACTGATCACGTGGCTATCATGCACTGATCACGTGGCTGATCATGCAATGATCACGTAGCTACCATGTACTGATCACGTGACTGATCATGCACTGATCACGTAATTGATCATGCACTGATCACGTGGCTGATCACACATGATCACGTGACTGATCATGCACTGATCACGTGACTGATCATGCACTGATCACGTGGCTGTCATGCACTGATCACGTGGATATCATGCACTGATCACGTGGCTGATCACACACGATCACATGACTGATCATGCACTGATCACGTGGCTATCATGCACTGATCACGTGGCTATCATGCACTGATCACGTGGCTGATCATGCAATGATCACGTAGCTACCATGTACTGGTCACGTGACTGATCATGCACTGATCACGTAATTGATCATGCACTGATCACGTGGCTGATCATGCACTGATCACGTGGCTGATCATGCACTGATCACGTGACTGATCATGCACTGATCACGTGACTGATCATGCACTGATCACGTGGCTATCATGCACTGATCACGTGGCTGTCATGCACTGATCACGTGGATATCATGCACTGATCACGTGGCTGATCACACACGTATCACGTGACTGATCATGCACTGATCACGTGGCTATCATGCACTGATCACGTGGCTATCATGCACTGATCACGTGGCTGATCATGCAATGATCACGTAGCTACCATGTACTGGTCACGTGACTGATCATGCACTGATCACGTAACTGATCATGCACTGATCACGTGGCTATCATGCACTGATCACGTGGCTGATCATGCACTGATCACGTAGCTACCATGTACTGATCACGTGACTGATCATGCACTGATCACGTAATTGATCATGCACTGATCACGTGGCTGATCATGCACTGATCACGTGGCTGATCATGCACTGATCACGTGACTGATCATGCACTGATCACGTGACTGATCATGCACTGATCACGTGGCTGATCATGCACTGATCACGTGGCTGATCATGCACTGATCACGTGGCTATCATGCACTGATCACGTGGCTGATCATGCAATGATCACGTAGCTACCATGTACTGGTCACGTGACTGATCATGCACTGATCACGTGATTGATCATGCACTGATCACGTGGCTCATCATGCACTGATCACGTGGCTGATCACACATGATCACGTGACTGATCATGCACTGATCACGTGGCTCTCATGCACTGATCACGTGGCTGTCATGCACTGATCACGTGGATATCATGCACTGATCACGTGGCTGATCACACACGTATCACATGACTGATCATGCACTGATCACGTGGCTATCATGCACTGATCACGTGGCTATCATGCACTGATCACGTGGCTGATCATGCAATGATCACGTAGCTACATGTACTGGTCACGTGACTGATCATGCACTGATCACGTAATTGATCATGCACTGATCACGTGGCTGATCATGCACTGATCACGTGGCTGATCACACATGATCACGTGGCTGATCATGCACTGATCACGTGACTGATCATGCACTGATCACGTGACTGATCATGCACTGATCACGTGGCTATCATGCACTGATCACGTGGCTGACATGCACTGATCACGTGGCTGATCATGCACTGATCACGTGGCTGATCACACATGATCACGTGACTGATCATGCACTGATCACGTGGCTCTCATGCACTGATCACGTGGCTATCATGCACTGATCACGTGGATATCATGCACTGATCACGTGGCTGATCACACACGATCACATGACTGATCATGCACTGATCACGTGGCTATCATGCACTGATCACGTGGCTATCATGCACTGATCACGTGGCTGATCATGCAATGATCACGTAGCTACCATGTACTGGTCACGTGACTGATCATGCACTGATCACGTAATTGATCATGCACTGATCACGTGGCTGATCATGCACTGATCACGTGGCTGATCACACATGATCACGTGGCTGATCATGCACTGATCACGTGACTGATCATGCACTGATCACGTGACTGATCATGCACTGATCACGTGGCTATCATGCACTGATCACGTGGCTGATCATGCACTGATCACGTGCCTGATCATGCACTGATCACGTGGCTGATCACACATGATCACGTGACTGATCATGCACTGATCACGTGGCTATCATGCACTGATCACGTGGCTGTCATGCACTGATCACGTGGATATCATGCACTGATCACGTGGCTGATCACACACGATCACATGACTGATCATGCACTGATCACGTGGCTATCATGCACTGATCACGTGGCTATCATGCACTGATCACGTGGCTGATCATGCAATGATCACGTAGCTACCATGTACTGGTCACGTGACTGATCATGCACTGATCACGTAATTGATCATGCACTGATCACGTGGCTGATCATGCACTGATCACGTGGCTGATCACACATGATCACGTGGCTGATCATGCACTGATCACGTGACTGATCATGCACTGATCACGTGACTGATCATGCACTGATCACGTGGCTATCATGCACTGATCACGTGGCTGATCATGCACTGATCACGTGGCTGTCATGCACTGATCACGTGGCTGATCACACATGATCACGTGACTGATCATGCACTGATCACGTGGCTGATCATGCACTGATCACGTGGCTGATCATGCACTGATCACGTGGATATCATGCACTGATCACGTGGCTGATCACACACGTATCACATGACTGATCATGCACTGATCACGTGGCTATCATGCACTGATCACGTGGCTGTCATGCACTGATCACGTGGATATCATGCACTGATCATGGCTGATCACACACGTATCACATGACTGATCATGCACTGATCACGTGGCTATCATGCACTGATCACGTGGCTATCATGCACTGATCACGTGGCTGATCATGCAATGATCACGTAGCTACCATGTACTGGTCACGTGACTGATCATGCACTGATCACGTAATTGATCATGCACTGATCACGTGGCTGATCATGCACTGATCACGTGGCTGATCACACATGATCACGTGGCTGATCATGCACTGATCACGTGACTGATCATGCACTGATCACGTGACTGATCATGCACTGATCACGTGGCTATCATGCACTGATCACGTGGCTGATCATGCACTGATCACGTGCCTGATCATGCACTGATCACGTGGCTGATCACACATGATCACGTGACTGATCATGCACTGATCACGTGGCTCATGCACTGATCACGTGGCTGTCATGCACTGATCACGTGGATATCATGCACTGATCACGTGGCTGATCACACACGTATCACATGACTGATCATGCACTGATCACGTGGCTGATCATGCACTGATCACGTGGCTATCATGCACTGATCACGTGGCTGATCATGCAATGATCACGTAGCTACCATGTACTGGTCACGTGACTGATCATGCACTGATCACGTAATTGATCATGCACTGATCACGTGGCTGATCATGCACTGATCACGTGGCTGATCACACATGTATCACGTGACTGATCATGCACTGATCACGTGGCTATCATGCACTGATCACGTGGCTGTCATGCACTGATCACGTGGATATCATGCACTGATCACGTGGCTGATCACACACGTATCACATGACTGATCATGCACTGATCACGTGGCTATCATGCACTGATCACGTGGCTATCATGCACTGATCACGTGGCTGATCATGCAATGATCACGTAGCTACCATGTACTGGTCACGTGACTGATCATGCACTGATCACGTAATTGATCATGCACTGATCACGTGGCTGATCATGCACTGATCACGTGGCTGATCACACATGATCACGTGACTGATCATGCACTGATCACGTGGCTATCATGCACTGATCACGTGGCTATCATGCACTGATCACGTGGATATCATGCACTGATCACGTGGCTGATCATGCACTGATCACGTGACTGATCATGCACTGATCACGTGACTGATCATGCACTGATCACGTGACTGATCATGCACTGATCACGTGGCTATCATGCACTGATCACGTGGCTGATCATGCACTGATCACGTGACTGATCATGCACTGATCACGTGGCTGATCATGCACTGATCACGTGGCTGATCATACACTGATCACGTGTCTGATCATGCACTGATCACGTGGCTGATCATACACTGATCACGTAACTGATCATGCACTGATCACGTGGCTATCATGCACTGATCACGTGGCTGATCATGCACTGATCACGTGGCTGATCACACACTGTCACGTGACATATCATGCACTGATCACGTGGCACTCATGCACTGATCACGTGGCTGATCATACACTGATCACGTAACTCATCATGCACACATCACGTGGCTATCATGCACTGCTCACGTGGCTGTCATGGAATGATCACGTAGCTACCATATACTGGTCACGTGACTGATCATGCACTGATCACGTAAATGATCATGCACTGATCACGTGGCTGATCATGCACTGATCACGTGACTGATCATGCACTGATCACGTGGCTGATCATGCACTGATCACGTGGCTGATCATGCACTGATCACGTGGCTGATCATGCACTGATCACGTGGCTGATCATGCACTGATCACGTGACTGATCATGCACTGATCACGTGGCTATCATGCACTGATCACGTGGCTGATCATGCACTGATCACGTGACTGATCATGCACTGATCACGTGGCTGATCATGCACTGATCACGTGACTGATCATGCACTGATCACGTGGCTGATCATGCACTGATCACGTGGCTGATCATGCACTGATCACGTGGCTGATCACACATGTATCACGACTGATCATGCACTGATCACGTGGCTATCATGCACTGATCACGTGGCTATCATGCACTGATCACGTGGCTGATCATGCAATGATCACGTAGCTACCATGTACTGGTCACGTGACTGATCATGCACTGATCACGTAATTGATCATGCACTGATCACGTGGCTGATCATGCACTGATCACGTGGCTGATCACACACTATCACGTGACTGATCATGCACTGATCACGTGACTGATCATGCACTGATCACGTGGCTATCATGCACTGATCACGTGGATATCATGCACTGATCACGTGGCTGATCACACACTATCACGTGACTGATCATGCACTGATCACGTGGCTATCATGCACTGATCACGTGGCTATCATGCACTGATCACGTGGCTGATCATGCAATGATCACGTAGCTACCATGCACTGGTCACGTGACTGATCATGCACTGATCACGTGACTGATCATGCAGTGATCACGTGGCTATCATGCACTACTCACGTGGCTGATCATGCAATGATCATGTAGCTACCATGTACAGGTCACGTGAATGATCATACACCCATCAGGTGACTGATCATGCACTGATCACGTGGCTATCATGCACTGATCACGAGACTGATCATGCACTGATCACGTCTATATCATGCACTGATCACATGACTGCCCATGCACTGATCACGTGGATGATCATACACTAATCTTGTGACAGATCATGCACTGATCACGTGGCTGATCATGCACTGATACCGTGACTGAGCATGGACTGATCACATGACTATCATGTAGTGATCACGTGACTTAATGGCGCTGATCATGTGACTGATCATGCGCTGATCATGTTTGCTATCATACACTGATCATGTGCCTCTGGAGGCAATAAACAAAGAGCTGAGTAGGCACGAATCAAACAGTCAGCAGGCAATAATCATGGAACTCAGGTGTGAGGAATCATGCTGCTCAGCTGGCAATAATCAAGCAGCTGAGCAGGCAGGAATTACGCAGCACAGCTGGCAATTGTCAAGCAGATGACAGGCAGGAATCGTGCAGCTCAGCTGGCAATTGTCAAGCAGATGAGCAGACAGTAATCACGCAGCTCAGCAGGCCCAGATCACGTGACTGAGCATGCACTGTTCACGTGGCTGATCATACACTGATCACGTGATGATCATGCACTGATCACTTGGATATCATGCACTGATCACGTGGCTGATCATGCACTGATCACGTGCTGACCATGCACTGATCACGTGGCTGATCATGCACTGATCACGTAACTGATCATGCACTGATCACGTGGCTGATCATGCACTGATCACGTGGCTGATCATGCACTGATCACGTGGCTGATCATGCACTGATCACGTGACTGATCATGCACTGATCACGTGGCTGATCATGCACTGATCACGTGGCTGATCATGCACTGATCACGTGGCTATCATGCACTGATCACGTGGCTGATCATGCAATGATCACGTAGCTACATGTACTGGTCACGTGACTGATCATGCACTGATCACGTAACTGATCATGCACTGATCACGTGGCTGATCATGCACTGATCACGTGGCTGATCATGCATGATCACGTGGCTGATCATGCACTGATCACGTGGCTGATCATGCACTGATCACGTGACTGATCATGCACTGATCACGTGGCTATCATGCACTGATCACGTGGCTGATCATGCACTGATCACGTGGCTGATCATGCACTGATCACGTGGCTGATCACACATGTATCACGTGACTGATCATGCACTGATCACGTGGCTCTCATGCACTGATCACGTGGCTGTCATGCACTGATCACGTGGATATCATGCACTGATCACGTGGCTGATCACACACGTATCACATGACTGATCATGCACTGATCACGTGGCTATCATGCACTGATCACGTGGCTATCATGCACTGATCACGTGGCTGATCATGCACTGATCACGTGTGATCATGCACTGATCACGTGGCTGATCATGCACTGATCACGTAACTGATCATGCACTGATCACGTGGCTATCATGCACTGATCACGTGGCTGATCATGCACTGATCACGTGGCTGATCACACACTGATCACGTGACTATCATGCACTGATCACGTGGCATCATGCACTGATCACGTGGCTGATCATACACTGATCACGTAACTCATGCACTGATCACGTGGCTATCATGCACTGATCACGTGGCTGTCATGCAATGATCACGTAGCAACCATATACTGGTCACGTGACTGATCATGCACTGATCACGGAAATGATCATGCACTGATCACGTGACTGATCATGCACTGATCACGTGACTGATCATGCACTGATCACGTGGCTATCATGCACTGATCACGTGGCTGATCATGCAATGATCACGTAGCTACCATGTACTGGTCACGTGACTGATCATGCACTGATCACGTAATTGATCATGCACTGATCACGTGGCTATCATGCACTGATCACGTGGCTGATCACACACGATCACGTGACTGATCATGCACTGATCACGTGGCTATCATGCACTGATCACGTGGCTATCATGCACTGATCACGTGGCTGATCATGCACTGATCACGTGACTGATCATGCACTGATCACGTGACTGATCATGCACTGATCACGTGGCTATCATGCACTGATCACGTGGCTGATCATGCACTGATCACGTAGCTATCATGCACTGATCACGTGACTGATCATGCACTGATCACGTAATTGATCATGCACTGATCACGTGGCTATCATGCACTGATCACGTGGCTGATCACACACGATCACGTGACTGATCATGCACTGATCACGTGGCTATCATGCACTGATCACGTGGCTATCATGCACTGATCACGTGGCTGATCATGCATGATCACGTAGCTACCATGCACTGATCACGTGACTGATCATGCACTGATCACGTGATTGATCATGCACTGATCACGTGGCTGATCATGCACTGATCACGTGGCTGATCACACATGATCACGTGGCTGATCATGCACTGATCACGTGACTGATCATGCACTGATCACGTGACTGATCATGCACTGATCACGTGGCTATCATGCACTGATCACGTGGCTGATCATGCACTGATCACGTGGCTGATCATGCACTGATCACGTGGCTGATCACACATGATCACGTGACTGATCATGCACTGATCACGTGGCTCTCATGCACTGATCACGTGGCTGTCATGCACTGATCACGTGGATATCATGCACTGATCACGTGGCTGATCACACACGTATCACATGACTGATCATGCACTGATCACGTGGCTATCATGCACTGATCACGTGGCTATCATGCACTGATCACGTGGCTGATCATGCAATGATCACGTAGCTACCATGTACTGGTCACGTGACTGATCATGCACTGATCACGTAATTGATCATGCACTGATCACGTGGCTGATCATGCACTGATCACGTGGCTGATCACACATGATCACGTGACTGATCATGCACTGATCACGTGGCTGATCATGCACTGATCACGTGACTGATCATGCACTGATCACGTGACTGATCATGCACTGATCACGTGGCTGATCATGCACTGATCACGTGGCTGATCATGCACTGATCACGTGGATATCATGCACTGATCACGTGGCTGATCACACACGATCACATGACTGATCATGCACTGATCACGTGGCTATCATGCACTGATCACGTGGCTATCATGCACTGATCACGTGGCTGATCATGCAATGATCACGTAGCTACATGTACTGGTCACGTGACTGATCATGCACTGATCACGTAATTGATCATGCACTGATCACGTGGCTGATCATGCACTGATCACGTGGCTGATCACACATGATCACGTGGCTGATCATGCACTGATCACGTGACTGATCATGCACTGATCACGTGACTGATCATGCACTGATCACGTGGCTATCATGCACTGATCACGTGGCTGATCATGCACTGATCACGTGGCTATCATGCACTGATCACGTGGCTGATCACACATCACGTGACTGATCATGCACTGATCACGTGGCTATCATGCACTGATCACGTGGCTGTCATGCACTGATCACGTGGATATCATGCACTGATCACGTGGCTGATCACACACGTATCACATGACTGATCATGCACTGATCACGTGGCTATCATGCACTGATCACGTGGCTGATCATGCAATGATCACGTAGCTACCATGTACTGGTCACGTGACTGATCATGCACTGATCACGTAATTGATCATGCACTGATCACGTGGCTGATCATGCACTGATCACGTGGCTGATCATGCACTGATCACGTGGCTGATCATGCACTGATCACGTGACTGATCATGCACTGATCACGTGACTGATCATGCACTGATCACGTGGCTATCATGCACTGATCACGTGGCTGATCATGCACTGATCACGTGCTGATCATGCACTGATCACGTGGCTGATCACACATGATCACGTGACTGATCATGCACTGATCACGTGGCTCATGCACTGATCACGTGGCTGTCATGCACTGATCACGTGGATATCATGCACTGATCACGTGGCTGATCACACACGTATCACATGACTGATCATGCACTGATCACGTGGCTATCATGCACTGATCACGTGGCTATCATGCACTGATCACGTGGCTGATCATGCAATGATCACGTAGCTACCATGTACTGGTCACGTGACTGATCATGCACTGATCACGTAATTGATCATGCACTGATCACGTGGCTATCATGCACTGATCACGTGGCTGATCATGCACTGATCACGTAGCTATCATGCACTGATCACGTGACTGATCATGCACTGATCACGTGACTGATCATGCACTGATCACGTGGCTGATCATGCACTGATCACGTGGCTGATCATGCACTGATCACGTGACTGATCATGCACTGATCACGTGACTGATCATGCACTGATCACGTGGCTATCATGCACTGATCACGTGGCTGTCATGCACTGATCACGTGGATATCATGCACTGATCACGTGGCTGATCACACACGATCACATGACTGATCATGCACTGATCACGTGGCTATCATGCACTGATCACGTGGCTATCATGCACTGATCACGTGGCTGATCATGCAATGATCACGTAGCTACATGTACTGGTCACGTGACTGATCATGCACTGATCACGTAATTGATCATGCACTGATCACGTGGCTGATCATGCACTGATCACGTGGCTGATCATGCATGATCACGTGGCTGATCATGCACTGATCACGTGACTGATCATGCACTGATCACGTGACTGATCATGCACTGATCACGTGGCTATCATGCACTGATCACGTGGCTGATCATGCACTGATCACGTGCCTGATCATGCACTGATCACGTGGCTGATCACACTGATCACGTGACTGATCATGCACTGATCACGTGGCTATCATGCACTGATCACGTGGCTGATCATGCACTGATCACGTGGATATCATGCACTGATCACGTGGCTGATCACACACGTATCACGTGACTGATCATGCACTGATCACGTGGCTATCATGCACTGATCACGTGGCTATCATGCACTGATCACGTGGCTGATCATGCAATGATCACGTAGCTATCATGCACTGATCACGTGACTGATCATGCACTGATCACGTGACTGATCATGCACTGATCACGTGGCTATCATGCACTGATCACGTGGCTGATCATGCAATGATCACGTAGCTATCATGTACTGATCACGTGACTGATCATGCACTGATCACGTAATTGATCATGCACTGATCACGTGGCTGATCATGCACTGATCACGTGGCTGATCATGCACTGATCACGTGACTGATCATGCACTGATCACGTGGCTGATCATGCACTGATCACGTGATGATCATGCACTGATCACGTGGATATCATGCACTGATCACGTGGCTGATCATGCACTGATCACGTGTCTGATCATGCACTGATCACGTGGCTGATCATGCACTGATCACGTAACTGATCATGCACTGATCACGTGGCTATCATGCACTGATCACGTGGCTGATCATGCACTGATCACGTGGCTGATCACACACTGTCACGTGACATATCATGCACTGATCACGTGGCACTCATGCACTGATCACGTGGCTGATCATACACTGATCACGTAACTCATGCACTGATCACGTGGCTATCATGCACTGATCACGTGGCTGTCATGCAATGATCACGTAGCAACCATATACTGGTCACGTGACTGATCATGCACTGATCACGGAAATGATCATGCACTGATCACGTGACTGATCATGCACTGATCACGTGACTGATCATGCACTGATCACGTGGCTATCATGCACTGATCACGTGGCTGATCATGCAACGATCACGTAGCAACCATGTACTGGTCACGTGACTGATCATGCACTGATCACGTAATTGATCATGCACTGATCACGTGGCTCATCATGCACTGATCACGTGGCTGATCACACATGTATCACGTGACTGATCATGCACTGATCACGTGGCTATCATGCACTGATCACGTGGCTGATCATGCACTGATCACGTGGATATCATGCACTGATCACGTGGCTGATCACACACTATCACATGACTGATCATGCACTGATCACGTGGCTATCATGCACTGATCACGTGGCTGATCATGCACTGATCACGTGGCTATCATGCACTGATCACGTGGCTGATCATGCACTGATCACGTGACTGATCATGCACTGATCACGTGGCTGATCATGCACTGATCACGTGGCTCTCATGCACTGATCACGTGGCTATCATGCACTGATCACGTGGATATCATGCACTGATCACGTGGCTGATCATGCACTGATCACGTGACTGATCATGCACTGATCACGTGGCTATCATGCACTGATCACGTGGCTATCATGCACTGATCACGTGACTGATCATGCACTGATCACGTAATTGATCATGCACTGATCACGTGGCTGATCATGCACTGATCACGTGGCTGATCATGCACTGATCACGTAACTGATCATGCACTGATCACGTGACTGATCATGCACTGATCACGTGGCTATCATGCACTGATCACGTGGCTGATCATGCACTGATCACGTGCCTGATCATGCACTGATCACGTGGCTGATCATGCACTGATCACGTGACTGATCATGCACTGATCACGTGTCTGATCATGCACTGATCACGTGGCTATCATGCACTGCTCACGTGGCTGATCATGCCATGATCACGCAGCTACCATGTACTGGTCACATGACTGATCATGCACTGATCACGTGACTGATCATGCAGTGATCACGTGGCTATCATGCACTACTCACGTGGCTGATCATGCAATGATCATGTAGCTACCATGTACAGGTCACGTGAATGATCATACACCCATCAGGTGACTGATCATGCACTGATCACGTGGCTATCATGCACTGATCACGAGACTGATCATGCACTGATCACGTCTATATCATGCACTGATCACATGACTGCCCATGCACTGATCACGTGGATGATCATACACTAATCTTGTGACAGATCATGCACTGATCACGTGGCTGATCATGCACTGATACCGTGACTGAGCATGGACTGATCACATGACTATCATGTAGTGATCACGTGACTTAATGGCGCTGATCATGTGACTGATCATGCGCTGATCATGTTTGCTATCATACACTGATCATGTGCCTCTGGAGGCAATAAACAAAGAGCTGAGTAGGCACGAATCAAACAGTCAGCAGGCAATAATCATGGAACTCAGCTGTGAGGAATCATGCTGCTCAGCTGGCAATAATCAAGCAGCTGAGCAGGCAGGAATTACGCAGCACAGCTGGCAATTGTCAAGCAGATGACAGGCAGGAATCGTGCAGCTCAGCTGGCAATTGTCAAGCAGATGAGCAGACAGTAATCACGCAGCTCAGCAGGCCCAGATCACGTGACTGAGCATGCACTGTTCACGTGGCTGATCATACACTGATCACGTGATGATCATGCACTGATCACTTGGATATCATGCACTGATCACGTGGCTGATCATACACTGTTCACGTGTCTGACCATGCACTGATCACGTGGCTGATCATACACTGCTCACGTAACTGATCATGCACTGATCACGTGGCTATCATGCACTGATCACGTGGCTGAACATGCACTGTTCACGTGGCTGATCACACACCTGTCACGTGACATATCATGCACTGATCACGTGGCACTCATGCACTGATCACGTGGCTGATCATACTCTGCTCACGTAACTCATGCACACATCACGTGGCTATCATGCACTGCTCACGTGGCTCGTCATGGAATGATCACGTAGCAACCATATACTGGTCACGTGACTGATCATGCAAAGATCACGTAAATGATCATGCACTGTTCACGTGACTGATCATGTACTGATCACGTGACTGATCATGCACTGATCACGTGGCTATCATGCTCTGCTCACGTGGCTGATCATGCAACGATCACGTAGCAACCATGTACTGGTCACGTGACTGATCATGCACTGATCACGTAATTGATCCTGCACTGATCACGTGGCTCATCATGCACTGATCACGTGGCTGATCATACACTGATCACGTGACTGATCATGCACTGATCACGTGACTGATCATGCACTGATCACGTGGCTATCATGCACTGATCACGTGGCTGATCATGCACTGATCACGTGGCTGATCATGCACTGATCACGTGGCTGATCATGCACTGATCACGTGGCTATCATGCACTGATCACGTGGCTGATCATGCACTGATCACGTGGCTATCATGCACTGATCACGTGGCTGATCACACACGTATCACATGACTGATCATGCACTGATCACGTGGCTGATCATGCACTGATCACGTGGCTATCATGCACTGATCACGTGGCTGATCATGCACTGATCACGTAGCTACCATGCACTGATCACGTGACTGATCATGCACTGATCACGTAATTGATCATGCACTGATCACGTGGCTGATCATGCACTGATCACGTGGCTGATCACACATGATCACGTGGCTGATCATGCACTGATCACGTGACTGATCATGCACTGATCACGTGACTGATCATGCACTGATCACGTGGCTATCATGCACTGATCACGTGGCTGATCATGCACTGATCACGTGACTGATCATGCACTGATCACGTGGCTGATCACACATGATCACGTGACTGATCATGCACTGATCACGTGGCTATCATGCACTGATCACGTGGCTGATCATGCACTGATCACGTGGATATCATGCACTGATCACGTGGCTGATCACACACGATCACATGACTGATCATGCACTGATCACGTGGCTATCATGCACTGATCACGTGGCTATCATGCACTGATCACGTGGCTGATCATGCAATGATCACGTAGCTACCATGTACTGATCACGTGACTGATCATGCACTGATCACGTAACTGATCATGCACTGATCACGTGGCTATCATGCACTGATCACGTGGCTGATCAGGCAATGATCACGTAGCTATCATGTACTGGTCACGTGACTGATCATGCACTGATCACGTAATTGATCATGCACTGATCATGTGGCTGATCATGCACTGATCACGTGGCTGATCATGCACTGATCACGTGACTGATCATGCACTGATCACGTGGCTGATCATGCACTGATCACGTGATGATCATGCACTGATCACTTGGATATCATGCACTGATCACGTGGCTGATCATACACTGATCACGTGTCTGATCATGCACTGATCACGTGGCTGATCATACACTGATCACGTAACTGATCATGCACTGATCACGTGGCTATCATGCACTGATCACGTGGCTGAACATGCACTGTTCACGTGGCTGATCACACACCTGTCACGTGACATATCATGCACTGATCACGTGGCACTCATGCACTGATCACGTGGCTGATCATACACTGCTCACGTAACTCATGCACACATCACGTGGCTATCATGCACTGCTCACGTGGCTGTCATGGAATGATCACGTAGCAACCATATACTGGTCACGTGACTGATCATGCACTGATCACGGAAATGATCATGCACTGTTCACGTGACTGATCATGCACTGATCACGTGACTGATCATGCACTGATCACGTGGCTATCATGCACTGCTCACGTGGCTGATCATGCAACGATCACGTAGCAACCATGTACTGGTCACGTGACTGATCATGCACTGATCACGTAATTGATCATGCACTGATCACGTGGCTCATCATGCACTGATCACGTGGCTGATCACACATGTATCACGTGACTGATCATGCACTGATCACGTGGCTATCATGCACTGATCACGTGGCTGTCATGCACTGATCACGTGGATATCATGCACTGATCACGTGGCTGATCACACACTATCACATGACTGATCATGCACTGATCACGTGGCTATCATGCACTGATCACGTGGCTATCATGCACTGATCACGTGGCTGATCATGCATGATCACGTAGCTACCATGCACTGGTCACGTGACTGATCATGCACTGATCACGTAATTGATCATGCACTGATCACGTGGCTGATCATGCACTGATCACGTGGCTGATCATGCACTGATCACGTGACTGATCATGCACTGATCACGTGACTGATCATGCACTGATCACGTGGCTATCATGCACTGATCACGTGGCTGATCATGCACTGATCACGTGCCTGATCATGCACTGATCACGTGGCTGATCATGCACTGATCACGTGGCTGATCATGCACTGATCACGTGGCTGATCATGCACTGATCACGTGGCTATCATGCACTGATCACGTGGCTGATCACACACTGATCACATGACTGATCATGCACTGATCACGTGGCTATCATGCACTGATCACGTGGCTGATCATGCACTGATCACGTGACTGATCATGCACTGATCACGTGTCTGATCATGCACTGATCACGTGGCTATCATGCACTGCTCACGTGGCTGATCATGCCATGATCACGCAGCTACCATGTACTGGTCACATGACTGATCATGCACTGATCACGTGACTGATCATGCAGTGATCACGTGGCTATCATGCACTACTCACGTGGCTGATCATGCAATGATCATGTAGCTACCATGTACAGGTCACGTGAATGATCATACACCCATCAGGTGACTGATCATGCACTGATCACGTGGCTATCATGCACTGATCACGAGACTGATCATGCACTGATCACGTCTATATCATGCACTGATCACATGACTGCCCATGCACTGATCACGTGGATGATCATACACTAATCTTGTGACAGATCATGCACTGATCACGTGGCTGATCATGCACTGATACCGTGACTGAGCATGGACTGATCACATGACTATCATGTAGTGATCACGTGACTTAATGGCGCTGATCATGTGACTGATCATGCGCTGATCATGTTTGCTATCATACACTGATCATGTGCCTCTGGAGGCAATAAACAAAGAGCTGAGTAGGCACGAATCAAACAGTCAGCAGGCAATAATCATGGAACTCAGCTGTGAGGAATCATGCTGCTCAGCTGGCAATAATCAAGCAGCTGAGCAGGCAGGAATTACGCAGCACAGCTGGCAATTGTCAAGCAGATGACAGGCAGGAATCGTGCAGCTCAGCTGGCAATTGTCAAGCAGATGAGCAGACAGTAATCACGCAGCTCAGCAGGCCCAGATCACGTGACTGAGCATGCACTGTTCACGTGGCTGATCATACACTGATCACGTGATGATCATGCACTGATCACTTGGATATCATGCACTGATCACGTGGCTGATCATACACTGTTCACGTGTCTGACCATGCACTGATCACGTGGCTGATCATACACTGCTCACGTAACTGATCATGCACTGATCACGTGGCTATCATGCACTGATCACGTGGCTGAACATGCACTGTTCACGTGGCTGATCACACACCTGTCACGTGACATATCATGCACTGATCACGTGGCACTCATGCACTGATCACGTGGCTGATCATACTCTGCTCACGTAACTCATGCACACATCACGTGGCTATCATGCACTGCTCACGTGGCTCGTCATGGAATGATCACGTAGCAACCATATACTGGTCACGTGACTGATCATGCAAAGATCACGTAAATGATCATGCACTGTTCACGTGACTGATCATGTACTGATCACGTGACTGATCATGCACTGATCACGTGGCTATCATGCTCTGCTCACGTGGCTGATCATGCAACGATCACGTAGCAACCATGTACTGGTCACGTGACTGATCATGCACTGATCACGTAATTGATCCTGCACTGATCACGTGGCTCATCATGCACTGATCACGTGGCTGGACATACACTGATCACGTGACTGATCATGCACTGATCACGTGGCTGATCATGCACTGATCACGTGGCTATCATGCACTGATCACGTGGCTGATCATGCACTGATCACGTGCCTGATCATGCACTGATCACGTGGCTGATCATGCACTGATCACGTGGCTGATCATGCACTGATCACGTGTCTGATCATGCACTGATCACGTGGCTGATCATGCACTGATCACGTAACTGATCATGCACTGATCACGTGGCTATCATGCACTGATCACGTGGCTGATCATGCACTGATCACGTGGCTGATCACACACTGTCACGTGACTATCATGCACTGATCACGTGGCACTCATGCACTGATCACGTGGCTGATCATACACTGATCACGTAACTGATCATGCACACATCACGTGGCTATCATGCACTGATCACGTGGCTGTCATGCAATGATCATGTAGCTACCATATACTGGTCACGTGACTGATCATGCACTGATCACGTAAATGATCATGCACTGATCACGTGGCTGATCATGCACTGATCACGTGACTGATCATGCACTGATCACGTGGCTGATCATGCACTGATCACGTAACTGATCATGCACTGATCACGTGGCTGATCATGCACTGATCACGTGGCTGATCATGCACTGATCACGTGACTGATCATGCACTGATCACGTGACTGATCATGCACTGATCACGTGGCTATCATGCACTGATCACGTGGCTGTCATACACTGATCACATGACTGATCATGCACTGATCACGTGGCTGATCATGCACTGATCACGTGACTGATCATGCACTGATCACGTGAATGATCATGCACTGATCACGTGGCTGATCATGCACTGATCACGTGGCTGATCACACATGTATCACGTGACTGATCATGCACTGATCACGTGGCTGATCATGCACTGATCACGTGGCTATCATGCACTGATCACGTGGCTGATCATGCAATGATCACGTAGCTACCATGTACTGGTCACGTGACTGATCATGCACTGATCACGTAATTGATCATGCACTGATCACGTGGCTCATCATGCACTGATCACGTGGCTGATCACACACGTATCACGTGACTGATCATGCACTGATCACGTGACTGATCATGCACTGATCACGTGGCTATCATGCACTGATCACGTGGATATCATGCACTGATCACGTGGCTGATCACACACGTATCACGTGACTGATCATGCACTGATCACGTGGCTATCATGCACTGATCACGTGGCTATCATGCACTGATCACGTGGCTGATCATGCAATGATCACGTAGCTACCATGCACTGGTCACGTGACTGATCATGCACTGATCACGTGACTGATCATGCAGTGATCACGTGGCTATCATGCACTACTCACGTGGCTGATCATGCAATGATCATGTAGCTACCATGTACAGGTCACGTGAATGATCATACACCCATCAGGTGACTGATCATGCACTGATCACGTGGCTATCATGCACTGATCACGAGACTGATCATGCACTGTTCACGTCTATATCATGCACTGATCACATGACTGCCCATGCACTGATCACGTGGATGATCATACACTAATCTTGTGACAGATCATGCACTGATCACGTGGCTGATCATGCACTGATACCGTGACTGAGCATGGACTGATCACATGACTATCATGTAGTGATCACGTGACTTAATGGCGCTGATCATGTGACTGATCATGCGCTGATCATGTTTGCTATCATACACTGATCATGTGCCTCTGGAGGCAATAAACAAAGAGCTGAGTAGGCACGAATCAAACAGTCAGCAGGCAATAATCATGGAACTCAGGTGTGAGGAATCATGCTGCTCAGCTGGCAATAATCAAGCAGCTGAGCAGGCAGGAATTACGCAGCACAGCTGGCAATTGTCAAGCAGATGACAGGCAGGAATCGTGCAGCTCAGCTGGCAATTGTCAAGCAGATGAGCAGACAGTAATCACGCAGCTCAGCAGGCCCAGATCACGTGACTGAGCATGCACTGTTCACGTGGCTGATCATACACTGATCACGTGATGATCATGCACTGATCACTTGGATATCATGCACTGATCACGTGGCTGATCATGCACTGATCACGTGCTGACCATGCACTGATCACGTGGCTGATCATGCACTGATCACGTAACTGATCATGCACTGATCACGTGGCTGATCATGCACTGATCACGTGGCTGATCATGCACTGATCACGTGGCTGATCATGCACTGATCACGTGGCTGTCATGCACTGATCACGTGGATATCATGCACTGATCACGTGGCTGATCACACACGATCACATGACTGATCATGCACTGATCACGTGGCTATCATGCACTGATCACGTGGCTATCATGCACTGATCACGTGGCTGATCATGCAATGATCACGTAGCTACATGTACTGGTCACGTGACTGATCATGCACTGATCACGTAATTGATCATGCACTGATCACGTGGCTGATCATGCACTGATCACGTGGCTGATCACACATGATCACGTGGCTGATCATGCACTGATCACGTGACTGATCATGCACTGATCACGTGACTGATCATGCACTGATCACGTGGCTATCATGCACTGATCACGTGGCTGATCATGCACTGATCACGTGCCTGATCATGCACTGATCACGTGGCTGATCACACATGTATCACGTGACTGATCATGCACTGATCCCGTGGCTCTCATGCACTGATCACGTGGCTGTCATGCACTGATCACGTGGATATCATGCACTGATCACGTGGCTGATCACACACGTATCACATGACTGATCATGCACTGATCACGTGGCTATCATGCACTGATCACGTGGCTATCATGCACTGATCACGTGGCTGATCATGCAATGATCACGTAGCTACCATGTACTGGTCACGTGACTGATCATGCACTGATCACGTAATTGATCATGCACTGATCACGTGGCTGATCATGCACTGATCACGTGGCTGATCACACATGATCACGTGGCTGATCATGCACTGATCACATGACTGATCATGCACTGATCACGTGACTGATCATGCACTGATCACGTGGCTATCATGCACTGATCACGTGGCTGATCATGCACTGATCACGTGCCTGATCATGCACTGATCACGTGGCTGATCACACATGATCACGTGACTGATCATGCACTGATCACGTGGCTATCATGCACTGATCACGTGGCTGATCATGCAATGATCACGTAGCTACCATGTACTGGTCACGTGACTGATCATGCACTGATCACGTAATTGATCATGCACTGATCACGTGGCTGATCATGCACTGATCACGTGGCTGATCACACATGATCACGTGACTGATCATGCACTGATCACGTGGCTCTCATGCACTGATCACGTGGCTGTCATGCACTGATCACGTGGATATCATGCACTGATCACGTGGCTGATCACACACGTATCACATGACTGATCATGCACTGATCACGTGGCTATCATGCACTGATCACGTGGCTATCATGCACTGATCACGTGGCTGATCATGCAATGATCACGTAGCTACCATGTACTGGTCACGTGACTGATCATGCACTGATCACGTAATTGATCATGCACTGATCACGTGGCTGATCATGCACTGATCACGTGGCTGATCATACACTGATCACGTAACTGATCATGCACTGATCACGTGACTGATCATGCACTGATCACGTGGCTCTCATGCACTGATCACGTGGCTGTCATGCACTGATCACGTGGATATCATGCACTGATCACGTGGCTGATCACACACGTATCACATGACTGATCATGCACTGATCACGTGGCTATCATGCACTGATCACGTGGCTATCATGCACTGATCACGTGGCTGATCATGCAATGATCACGTAGCTACCATGTACTGGTCACGTGACTGATCATGCACTGATCACGTAATTGATCATGCACTGATCACGTGGCTCATCATGCACTGATCACGTGGCTGATCACACATGTATCACGTGACTGATCATGCACTGATCACGTGGCTCTCATGCACTGATCACGTGGCTGTCATGCACTGATCACGTGGATATCATGCACTGATCACGTGGCTGATCACACACGTATCACATGACTGATCATGCACTGATCACGTGGCTATCATGCACTGATCACGTGGCTATCATGCACTGATCACGTGGCTGATCATGCAATGATCACGTAGCTACCATGTACTGATCACGTGACTGATCATGCACTGATCACGTAATTGATCATGCACTGATCACGTGGCTCATCATGCACTGATCACGTGGCTGATCACACATGATCACGTGACTGATCATGCACTGATCACGTGGCTCTCATGCACTGATCACGTGGCTGATCATGCACTGATCACGTGGATATCATGCACTGATCACGTGGCTGATCATGCACTGATCACGTAGCTATCATGCACTGATCACGTGACTGATCATGCACTGATCACGTGGCTGATCATGCACTGATCACGTGGCTGATCATGCACTGATCACGTGGCTGATCATGCACTGATCACGTGACTGATCATGCACTGATCACGTGACTGATCATGCACTGATCACGTGGCTATCATGCACTGATCACGTGGCTGATCATGCACTGATCACGTGGCTGATCATGCACTGATCACGTGGCTGATCACACATGATCACGTGACTGATCATGCACTGATCACGTGGCTATCATGCACTGATCACGTGGCTGTCATGCACTGATCACGTGAATATCATGCACTGATCACGTGGCTGATCACACACGTATCACATGACTGATCATGCACTGATCACGTGGCTATCATGCACTGATCACGTGGCTATCATGCACTGATCACGTGGCTGATCATGCAATGATCACGTAGCTACCATGTACTGGTCACGTGACTGATCATGCACTGATCACGTAATTGATCATGCACTGATCACGTGGCTATCATGCACTGATCACGTGGCTGATCATGCACTGATCACGTAGCTATCATGCACTGTCACGTGACTGATCATGCACTGATCACGTAATTGATCATGCACTGATCACGTGGCTGATCATGCACTGATCACGTGGCTGATCATGCACTGATCACGTGACTGATCATGCACTGATCACGTGACTGATCATGCACTGATCACGTGGCTATCATGCACTGATCACGTGGCTGATCATGCAATGATCACGTAGCTACCATGCACTGGTCACGTGACTGATCATGCACTGATCACGTAACTGATCATGCACTGATCACGTGGCTATCATGCACTGATCACGTGGCTGATCATGCAATGATCACGTAGCTATCATGTACTGGTCACGTGACTGATCATGCACTGATCACGTAATTGATCATGCACTGATCACGTGGCTGATCATGCACTGATCACGTGGCTGATCATGCACTGATCACGTGACTGATCATGCACTGATCACGTGACTGATCATGCACTGATCACGTGGCTATCATGCACTGATCACGTGGCTGTCATGCACTGATCACGTGGATATCATGCACTGATCACGTGGCTGATCACACACGATCACATGACTGATCATGCACTGATCACGTGGCTATCATGCACTGATCACGTGGCTATCATGCACTGATCACGTGGCTGATCATGCAATGATCACGTAGCTACATGTACTGGTCACGTGACTGATCATGCACTGATCACGTAATTGATCATGCACTGATCACGTGGCTGATCATGCACTGATCACGTGGCTGATCACACATGATCACGTGGCTGATCATGCACTGATCACGTGACTGATCATGCACTGATCACGTGACTGATCATGCACTGATCACGTGGCTATCATGCACTGATCACGTGGCTGATCATGCACTGATCACGTGGCTGATCATGCACTGATCACGTGGCTGATCACACATGATCACGTGACTGATCATGCACTGATCACGTGGCTCATGCACTGATCACGTGGCTGTCATGCACTGATCACGTGGATATCATGCACTGATCACGTGGCTGATCACACACGATCACGTGACTGATCATGCACTGATCACGTGGCTATCATGCACTGATCACGTGGCTATCATGCACTGATCACGTGGCTGATCATGCAATGATCACGTAGCTACCATGTACTGGTCACGTGACTGATCATGCACTGATCACGTAATTGATCATGCACTGATCACGTGGCTGATCATGCACTGATCACGTGGCTGATCACACATGATCACGTGGCTGATCATGCACTGATCACGTGACTGATCATGCACTGATCACGTGACTGATCATGCACTGATCACGTGGCTATCATGCACTGATCACGTGGCTGATCATGCACTGATCACGTGACTGATCATGCACTGATCACGTGGCTGATCACACTGATCACGTGACTGATCATGCACTGATCACGTGGCTGATCATGCACTGATCACGTGGCTGATCATGCACTGATCACGTGGCTATCATGCACTGATCACGTGGCTGATCACACACTGATCACGTGACTGATCATGCACTGATCACGTGGCTATCATGCACTGATCACGTGGCTGTCATGCACTGATCACGTGGCTATCATGCACTGATCACGTGGCTGATCACACACTGATCACGTGACTGATCATGCACTGATCACGTGGCTGATCATGCACTGATCACGTGGCTATCATGCACTGATCACGTGGCTGATCATGCAATGATCACGTAGCTACCATGTACTGGTCACGTGACTGATCATGCACTGATCACGTAATTGATCATGCACTGATCACGTGGCTGATCATGCACTGATCACGTGGCTGATCACACATGATCACGTGGCTGATCATGCACTGATCACGTGACTGATCATGCACTGATCACGTGACTGATCATGCACTGATCACGTGGCTATCATGCACTGATCACGTGGCTGATCATGCACTGATCACGTGCCTGATCATGCACTGATCACGTGGCTGATCACACATGATCACGTGACTGATCATGCACTGATCACGTGGCTCTCATGCACTGATCACGTGGCTGTCATGCACTGATCACGTGGATATCATGCACTGATCACGTGGCTGATCACACACGTATCACATGACTGATCATGCACTGATCACGTGGCTATCATGCACTGATCACGTGGCTATCATGCACTGATCACGTGGCTGATCATGCAATGATCACGTAGCTACCATGTACTGGTCACGTGACTGATCATGCACTGATCACGTAATTGATCATGCACTGATCACGTGGCTGATCATGCACTGATCACGTGGCTGATCACACATGTATCACGTGACTGATCATGCACTGATCACGTGGCTATCATGCACTGATCACGTGGCTGTCATGCACTGATCACGTGGATATCATGCACTGATCACGTGGCTGATCACACACGTATCACATGACTGATCATGCACTGATCACGTGGCTATCATGCACTGATCACGTGGCTATCATGCACTGATCACGTGGCTGATCATGCAATGATCACGTAGCTACCATGTACTGGTCACGTGACTGATCATGCACTGATCACGTAACTGATCATGCACTGATCACGTGGCTATCATGCACTGATCACGTGGCTGATCATGCAATGATCACGTAGCTATCATGCACTGATCACGTGACTGATCATGCACTGATCACGTGCTGATCATGCACTGATCACGTGGCTGATCATGCACTGATCACGTGGCTGATCATGCACTGATCACGTGACTGATCATGCACTGATCACGTGACTGATCATGCACTGATCACGTGGCTCTCATGCACTGATCACGTGGCTGATCATGCACTGATCACGTGGATATCATGCACTGATCACGTGGCTGATCATGCACGATCACATGACTGATCATGCACTGATCACGTGGCTATCATGCACTGATCACGTGGCTATCATGCACTGATCACGTGGCTGATCATGCAATGATCACGTAGCTACATGTACTGGTCACGTGACTGATCATGCACTGATCACGTAATTGATCATGCACTGATCACGTGGCTGATCATGCACTGATCACGTGGCTGATCACACTGATCACGTGGCTGATCATGCACTGATCACGTGACTGATCATGCACTGATCACGTGACTGATCATGCACTGATCACGTGGCTATCATGCACTGATCACGTGGCTGATCATGCACTGATCACGTGCCTGATCATGCACTGATCACGTGGCTGATCACACATGATCACGTGACTGATCATGCACTGATCACGTGGCTATCATGCACTGATCACGTGGCTGTCATGCACTGATCACGTGGATATCATGCACTGATCACGTGGCTGATCACACACGATCACATGACTGATCATGCACTGATCACGTGGCTATCATGCACTGATCACGTGGCTATCATGCACTGATCACGTGGCTGATCATGCAATGATCACGTAGCTACCATGTACTGGTCACGTGACTGATCATGCACTGATCACGTAATTGATCATGCACTGATCACGTGGCTGATCATGCACTGATCACGTGGCTGATCACACTGATCACGTGGCTGATCATGCACTGATCACGTGACTGATCATGCACTGATCACGTGACTGATCATGCACTGATCACGTGGCTATCATGCACTGATCACGTGGCTGATCATGCACTGATCACGTGACTGATCATGCACTGATCACGTGGCTGATCACACATGATCACGTGACTGATCATGCACTGATCACGTGGCTATCATGCACTGATCACGTGGCTGTCATGCACTGATCACGTGGATATCATGCACTGATCACGTGGCTGATCACACACGATCACGTGACTGATCATGCACTGATCACGTGGCTATCATGCACTGATCACGTGGCTATCATGCACTGATCACGTGGCTGATCATGCAATGATCACGTAGCTACCATGTACTGGTCACGTGACTGATCATGCACTGATCACGTAATTGATCATGCACTGATCACGTGGCTGATCATGCACTGATCACGTGGCTGATCACACATGATCACGTGGCTGATCATGCACTGATCACGTGACTGATCATGCACTGATCACGTGACTGATCATGCACTGATCACGTGGCTATCATGCACTGATCACGTGGCTGATCATGCACTGATCACGTGCCTGATCATGCACTGATCACGTGGCTGATCACACATGATCACGTGACTGATCATGCACTGATCACGTGGCTATCATGCACTGATCACGTGGCTGTCATGCACTGATCACGTGGATATCATGCACTGATCACGTGGCTGATCACACACGTATCACATGACTGATCATGCACTGATCACGTGGCTATCATGCACTGATCACGTGGCTATCATGCACTGATCACGTGGCTGATCATGCAATGATCACGTAGCTACCATGTACTGGTCACGTGACTGATCATGCACTGATCACGTAATTGATCATGCACTGATCACGTGGCTGATCATGCACTGATCACGTGGCTGATCACACATGATCACGTGACTGATCATGCACTGATCACGTGGCTCATGCACTGATCACGTGGCTGTCATGCACTGATCACGTGGATATCATGCACTGATCACGTGGCTGATCACACACGTATCACGTGACTGATCATGCACTGATCACGTGGCTATCATGCACTGATCACGTGGCTATCATGCACTGATCACGTGGCTGATCATGCAATGATCACGTAGCTACCATGTACTGGTCACGTGACTGATCATGCACTGATCACGTAATTGATCATGCACTGATCACGTGGCTGATCATGCACTGATCACGTGGCTGATCACACATGATCACGTGACTGATCATGCACTGATCACGTGGCTATCATGCACTGATCACGTGGCTGATCATGCACTGATCACGTGGATATCATGCACTGATCACGTGGCTGATCACACACTGATCACGTGACTGATCATGCACTGATCACGTGGCTATCATGCACTGATCACGTGGCTATCATGCACTGATCACGTGGCTGATCATGCACTGATCACGTAGCTACCATGTACTGGTCACGTGACTGATCATGCACTGATCACGTGACTGATCATGCACTGATCACGTGGCTATCATGCACTGATCACGTGGCTGATCATGCAATGATCACGTAGCTACCATGTACTGGTCACGTGACTGATCATGCACTGATCACGTGACTGATCATGCACTGATCACGTGGCTGATCATGCACTGATCACGTGGCTGATCATGCACTGATCACGTGACTGATCATGCACTGATCACGTGGCTATCATGCACTGATCACGTGATGATCATGCACTGATCACGTGGATATCATGCACTGATCACGTGGCTGATCATGCACTGATCACGTGTCTGATCATGCACTGATCACGTGGCTGATCATGCACTGATCACGTGACTGATCATGCACTGATCACGTGGCTATCATGCACTGATCACGTGGCTGATCATGCACTGATCACGTGGCTGATCACACACTGTCACGTGACTATCATGCACTGATCACGTGGCACTCATGCACTGATCACGTGGCTGATCATACACTGATCACGTAACTCATGCACACATCACGTGGCTATCATGCACTGATCACGTGGCTGATCACACACTATCACATGACTGATCATGCACTGATCACGTGGCTATCATGCACTGATCACGTGGCTATCATGCACTGATCACGTGGCTGATCATGCATGATCACGTAGCTATCATGCACTGATCACGTGACTGATCATGCACTGATCACGTAATTGATCATGCACTGATCACGTGGCTGATCATGCACTGATCACGTGGCTGATCATGCACTGATCACGTGACTGATCATGCACTGATCACGTGACTGATCATGCACTGATCACGTGGCTATCATGCACTGATCACGTGGCTGATCATGCACTGATCACGTGGCTGATCATGCACTGATCACGTGGCTGATCATGCACTGATCACGTGGCTCTCATGCACTGATCACGTGGCTGTCATGCACTGATCACGTGGATATCATGCACTGATCACGTGGCTGATCACACACGTATCACATGACTGATCATGCACTGATCACGTGGCTATCATGCACTGATCACGTGGCTATCATGCACTGATCACGTGGCTGATCAGGCATGATCACGTAGCTACCATGTACTGGTCACGTGACTGATCATGCACTGATCACGTAATTGATCATGCACTGATCATGTGGCTGATCATGCACTGATCACGTGGCTGATCATACACTGATCACGTAACTGATCATGCACTGATCACGTGACTGATCATGCACTGATCACGTGGCTATCATGCACTGATCACGTGGCTGACATACACTGATCACGTGCCTGATCATGCACTGATCACGTGGCTGATCATGCACTGATCACGTGACTGATCATGCACTGATCACGTGTCTGATCATGCACTGATCACGTGGCTATCATGCACTGCTCACGTGGCTGATCATGCCATGATCACGCAGCTACCATGTACTGGTCACATGACTGATCATGCACTGATCACGTGACTGATCATGCAGTGATCACGTGGCTATCATGCACTACTCACGTGGCTGATCATGCAATGATCATGTAGCTACCATGTACAGGTCACGTGAATGATCATACACCCATCAGGTGACTGATCATGCACTGATCACGTGGCTATCATGCACTGATCACGAGACTGATCATGCACTGATCACGTCTATATCATGCACTGATCACATGACTGCCCATGCACTGATCACGTGGATGATCATACACTAATCTTGTGACAGATCATGCACTGATCACGTGGCTGATCATGCACTGATACCGTGACTGAGCATGGACTGATCACATGACTATCATGTAGTGATCACGTGACTTAATGGCGCTGATCATGTGACTGATCATGCGCTGATCATGTTTGCTATCATACACTGATCATGTGCCTCTGGAGGCAATAAACAAAGAGCTGAGTAGGCACGAATCAAACAGTCAGCAGGCAATAATCATGGAACTCAGCTGTGAGGAATCATGCTGCTCAGCTGGCAATAATCAAGCAGCTGAGCAGGCAGGAATTACGCAGCACAGCTGGCAATTGTCAAGCAGATGACAGGCAGGAATCGTGCAGCTCAGCTGGCAATTGTCAAGCAGATGAGCAGACAGTAATCACGCAGCTCAGCAGGCCCAGATCACGTGACTGAGCATGCACTGTTCACGTGGCTGATCATACACTGATCACGTGATGATCATGCACTGATCACTTGGATATCATGCACTGATCACGTGGCTGATCATACACTGTTCACGTGTCTGACCATGCACTGATCACGTGGCTGATCATACACTGCTCACGTAACTGATCATGCACTGATCACGTGGCTATCATGCACTGATCACGTGGCTGAACATGCACTGTTCACGTGGCTGATCACACACCTGTCACGTGACATATCATGCACTGATCACGTGGCACTCATGCACTGATCACGTGGCTGATCATACTCTGCTCACGTAACTCATGCACACATCACGTGGCTATCATGCACTGCTCACGTGGCTCGTCATGGAATGATCACGTAGCAACCATATACTGGTCACGTGACTGATCATGCAAAGATCACGTAAATGATCATGCACTGTTCACGTGACTGATCATGTACTGATCACGTGACTGATCATGCACTGATCACGTGGCTATCATGCTCTGCTCACGTGGCTGATCATGCAACGATCACGTAGCAACCATGTACTGGTCACGTGACTGATCATGCACTGATCACGTAATTGATCCTGCACTGATCACGTGGCTCATCATGCACTGATCACGTGGCTGATCATACACTGATCACGTGACTGATCATGCACTGATCACGTGACTGATCATGCACTGATCACGTGGCTGATCATGCACTGATCACGTGGCTATCATGCACTGATCACGTGGCTGATCATACACTGATCACGTGACTGATCATGCACTGATCACGTGGCTGATCATGCACTGATCACGTGGCTGATCATGCACTGATCACGTGTCTGATCATGCACTGATCACGTGGCTGATCATGCACTGATCACGTAACTGATCATGCACTGATCACGTGGCTATCATGCACTGATCACGTGGCTGATCATGCACTGATCACGTGGCTGATCACACACTGATCACGTGACTATCATGCACTGATCACGTGGCACTCATGCACTGATCACGTGGCTGATCATGCACTGATCACGTAACTGATCATGCACACATCACGTGGCTATCATGCACTGATCACGTGGCTGTCATGGAATGATCATGTAGCTACCATATACTGGTCACGTGACTGATCATGCACTGATCACGTAAATGATCATGCACTGATCACGTGCCTGATCATGCACTGATCACGTGACTGATCATGCACTGATCACGTGGCTGATCATGCACTGATCACGTGATTGATCATGCACTGATCACGTGGCTGATCATGCACTGATCACGTGGCTGATCATGCACTGATCACGTGACTGATCATGCACTGATCACGTGACTGATCATGCACTGATCACGTGGCTATCATGCACTGATCACGTGGCTGATCATGCACTGATCACGTGACTGATCATGCACTGATCACGTGGCTGATCATGCACTGATCACGTGACTGATCATGCACTGATCACGTGAATGATCATGCACTGATCACGTGGCTGATCATGCACTGATCACGTGGCTGATCACACATGATCACGTGACTGATCATGCACTGATCACGTGGCTATCATGCACTGATCACGTGGCTATCATGCACTGATCACGCGGCTGATAACGCAATGATCACGTAGCTGCCATGTACTGGTCACGTGACTGATCATGCACTGATCACGTAATTGATCATGCACTGATCACGTGGCTCATCATGCACTGATCACGTGGCTGATCACACACGATCACGTGACTGATCATGCACTGATCACGTGACTGATCATGCACTGATCACGTGGCTATCATGCACTGATCACGTGGATATCATGCACTGATCACGTGGCTGATCACACTGATCACGTGACTGATCATGCACTGATCACGTGGCTATCATGCACTGATCACGTGGCTATCATGCACTGATCACGTGGCTGATCATGCAATGATCACGTAGCTACCATGCACTGGTCACGTGACTGATCATGCACTGATCACGTGACTGATCATGCAGTGATCACGTGGCTATCATGCACTACTCACGTGGCTGATCATGCAATGATCATGTAGCTACCATGTACAGGTCACGTGAATGATCATACACCCATCAGGTGACTGATCATGCACTGATCACGTGGCTATCATGCACTGATCACGAGACTGATCATGCACTGATCACGTCTATATCATGCACTGATCACATGACTGCCCATGCACTGATCACGTGGATGATCATACACTAATCATGTGACAGATCATGCACTGATCACGTGGCTGATCATGCACTGATACCGTGACTGAGCATGGACTGATCACATGACTATCATGTAGTGATCACGTGACTTAATGGCGCTGATCATGTGACTGATCATGCGCTGATCATGTTTGCTATCATACACTGATCATGTGCCTCTGGAGGCAATAAACAAAGAGCTGAGTAGGCACGAATCAAACAGTCAGCAGGCAATAATCATGGAACTCAGGTGTGAGGAATCATGCTGCTCAGCTGGCAATAATCAAGCAGCTGAGCAGGCAGGAATTACGCAGCACAGCTGGCAATTGTCAAGCAGATGACAGGCAGGAATCGTGCAGCTCAGCTGGCAATTGTCAAGCAGATGAGCAGACAGTAATCACGCAGCTCAGCAGGCCCAGATCACGTGACTGAGCATGCACTGTTCACGTGGCTGATCATACACTGATCACGTGATGATCATGCACTGATCACTTGGATATCATGCACTGATCACGTGGCTGATCATGCACTGATCACGTGCTGACCATGCACTGATCACGTGACTGATCATGCACTGATCACGTAACTGATCATGCACTGATCACGTGGCTGATCATGCACTGATCACGTGGCTGATCATGCACTGATCACGTGGCTGATCATGCACTGATCACGTGACTGATCATGCACTGATCACGTGGCTCTCATGCACTGATCACGTGGCTGATCATGCACTGATCACGTGGATATCATGCACTGATCACGTGGCTGATCACACACGATCACGTGACTGATCATGCACTGATCACGTGGCTATCATGCACTGATCACGTGGCTATCATGCACTGATCACGTGGCTGATCATGCAATGATCACGTAGCTACCATGTACTGGTCACGTGACTGATCATGCACTGATCACGTAATTGATCATGCACTGATCACGTGGCTGATCATGCACTGATCACGTGGCTGATCACACATGATCACGTGGCTGATCATGCACTGATCACGTGACTGATCATGCACTGATCACGTGACTGATCATGCACTGATCACGTGGCTATCATGCACTGATCACGTGGCTGATCATGCACTGATCACGTGCCTGATCATGCACTGATCACGTGGCTGATCACACATGATCACGTGACTGATCATGCACTGATCACGTGGCTATCATGCACTGATCACGTGGCTGTCATGCACTGATCACGTGGATATCATGCACTGATCACGTGGCTGATCACACACGTATCACATGACTGATCATGCACTGATCACGTGGCTATCATGCACTGATCACGTGGCTATCATGCACTGATCACGTGGCTGATCATGCAATGATCACGTAGCTACCATGTACTGGTCACGTGACTGATCATGCACTGATCACGTAATTGATCATGCACTGATCACGTGGCTGATCATGCACTGATCACGTGGCTGATCACACATGATCACGTGGCTGATCATGCACTGATCACATGACTGATCATGCACTGATCACGTGACTGATCATGCACTGATCACGTGGCTATCATGCACTGATCACGTGGCTGATCATGCACTGATCACGTGCCTGATCATGCACTGATCACGTGGCTGATCACACATGATCACGTGACTGATCATGCACTGATCACGTGGCTATCATGCACTGATCACGTGGCTGATCATGCACTGATCACGTGGCTATCATGCACTGATCACGTGGCTGATCACACACGATCACGTGACTGATCATGCACTGATCACGTGGCTGTCATGCACTGATCACGTGGCTATCATGCACTGATCACGTGGCTGATCACACACTATCACGTGACTGATCATGCACTGATCACGTGGCTATCATGCACTGATCACGTGGCTATCATGCACTGATCACGTGGCTGATCATGCAATGATCACGTAGCTACCATGTACTGATCACGTGACTGATCATGCACTGATCACGTAATTGATCATGCACTGATCACGTGGCTGATCATGCACTGATCACGTGGCTGATCACACATGATCACGTGGCTGATCATGCACTGATCACGTGACTGATCATGCACTGATCACGTGACTGATCATGCACTGATCACGTGGCTATCATGCACTGATCACGTGGCTGATCATGCACTGATCACGTGACTGATCATGCACTGATCACGTGGCTGATCACACATGATCACGTGACTGATCATGCACTGATCACGTGGCTATCATGCACTGATCACGTGGCTGTCATGCACTGATCACGTGGATATCATGCACTGATCACGTGGCTGATCACACACGTATCACGTGACTGATCATGCACTGATCACGTGGCTATCATGCACTGATCACGTGGCTATCATGCACTGATCACGTGGCTGATCATGCACTGATCACGTAGCTACCATGTACTGGTCACGTGACTGATCATGCACTGATCACGTAATTGATCATGCACTGATCACGTGGCTGATCATGCACTGATCACGTGGCTGATCACACATGATCACGTGACTGATCATGCACTGATCACGTGGCTATCATGCACTGATCACGTGGCTGTCATGCACTGATCACGTGGATATCATGCACTGATCACGTGGCTGATCACACACTATCACGTGACTGATCATGCACTGATCACGTGGCTATCATGCACTGATCACGTGGCTATCATGCACTGATCACGTGGCTGATCATGCAATGATCACGTAGCTACCATGCACTGGTCACGTGACTGATCATGCACTGATCACGTAATTGATCATGCACTGATCACGTGGCTGATCATGCACTGATCACGTGGCTGATCACACATGTATCACGTGACTGATCATGCACTGATCACGTGGCATCATGCACTGATCACGTGGCTGTCATGCACTGATCACGTGGATATCATGCACTGATCATGTGGCTGATCACACACGTATCACGTGACTGATCATGCACTGATCACGTGGCTGATCATGCACTGATCACGTGGCTATCATGCACTGATCACGTGGCTGATCATGCAATGATCACGTAGCTACCATGTACTGGTCACGTGTCTGATCATGCACTGATCACGTAATTGATCATGCACTGATCACGTGGCTCATCATGCACTGATCACGTGGCTGATCACACATGTATCACGTGACTGATCATGCACTGATCACGTGGCTCTCATGCACTGATCACGTGGCTGTCATGCACTGATCACGTGGATATCATGCACTGATCACGTGGCTGATCACACACGTATCACATGACTGATCATGCACTGATCACGTGGCTATCATGCACTGATCACGTGGCTATCATGCACTGATCACGTGGCTGATCAGGCAATGATCACGTAGCTACCATGTACTGGTCACGTGACTGATCATGCACTGATCACGTAATTGATCATGCACTGATCACGTGGCTGATCATGCACTGATCACGTGGCTGATCATACACTGATCACGTAACTGATCATGCACTGATCACGTGACTGATCATGCACTGATCACGTGGCTATCATGCACTGATCACGTGGCTGACATACACTGATCACGTGCCTGGTCATGCACTGATCACGTGGCTGATCATGCACTGATCACGTGACTGATCATGCACTGATCACGTGTCTGATCATGCACTGATCACGTGGCTATCATGCACTGATCACGTGGCTATCATGCACTGATCACGTGGCTGATCATGCACTGATCACGTAGCTACCATGTACTGGTCACATGACTGATCATGCACTGATCACGTGACTGATCATGCACTGATCACGTGGCTATCATGCACTACTCACGTGGCTGATCATGCAATGATCATGTAGCTACCATGTACAGGTCACGTGAATGATCATACACCCATCAGGTGACTGATCATGCACTGATCACGTGGCTATCATGCACTGATCACGTGACTGAACATGCACTGTTCACGTCTATATCATGCACTGATCACATGACTGCCCATGCACTGATCACGTGGATGATCATACACTAATCTTGTGACAGATCATGCACTGATCACGTGGCTGATCATGCACTGATACCGTGACTGAGCATGGACTGATCACATGACTATCATGTAGTGATCACGTGACTTAATGGCGCTGATCATGTGACTGATCATGCGCTGATCATGTTTGCTATCATACACTGATCATGTGCCTCTGGAGGCAATAAACAAAGAGCTGAGTAGGCACGAATCAAACAGTCAGCAGGCAATAATCATGGAACTCAGGTGTGAGGAATCATGCTGCTCAGCTGGCAATAATCAAGCAGCTGAGCAGGCAGGAATTATGCAGCTCAGCTGGCAATTGTCAAGCAGATGAGCAGACAGTAATCACGCAGCTCAGCAGGCCCAGATCACGTGACTGAGCATGCACTGTTCACGTGGCTGATCATACACTGATCACGTGATGATCATGCACTGATCACTTGGATATCATGCACTGATCACGTGGCTGATCATACACTGATCACGTAACTGATCATGCACTGATCACGTGGCTATCATGCACTGATCACGTGGCTGAACATGCAATGTTCACGTGGCTGATCACACACCTGTCACGTGACATATCATGCACTGATCACGTGGCACTCATGCACTGATCACGTGGCTGATCATACTCTGCTCACGTAACTCATGCACACATCACGTGGCTATCATGCACTGCTCACGTGGCTCGTCATGGAATGATCACGTAGCAACCGTATACTGGTAACTTGACTGATCATGCAAAGATCCCGGAAATGATCATGAACTGTTCACGTGACTGATCATGTACTGATCACGTGACTGATCATGCACTGATCACGTGGCTATCATGCTCTGCTCACGTGGCTGATCATGCAACGATCACGTAGCAACCATGTACTGGTCACGTGACTGATCATGCACTGATCACGTAATTGATCCTGCACTGATCACGTGGCTCATCATGCACTGATCACGTGGCTGATCACACATGTATCACGTGACTGATCATGCACTGATCACGTGGCTATCATGCACTGATCACGTGGCTGTCATGCACTGATCACGTGGATATCATGCACTGATCACGTGGCTGATCACACACGTATCTCATGACTGATCATGCACTGATCACGTGGCTATCATGCACTGATCACGTGGCTATCATGCACTGATCACGTGGCTGATCAGGCCATGATCACGTAGCTACCAAGTACTGGTCACGTGACTGATCATGCACTGATCACGTAATTGATCATGCACTGATCATGTGGCTGATCATGCACTGATCACGTGGCTGATCATACACTGATCACATAACTGATCATGCACTGATCACGTGACTGATCATGCACTGATCACGTGGCTATCATGCACTGATCACTTGGCTGGACATACACTGATCACGTGCCTGGTCATGCACTGATCACGTGGCTGATCATGCACTGATCACGTGACTGATCATGCACTGATCTCGTGTCTGATCATGCACTGATCACGTGGCTATCATGCACTGCTCACGTGGCTGATCATGCCATGATCACGCAGCTACCATGTACTGGTCACATGACTGATCATGCACTGATCACGTGACTGATCATGCAGTGATCACGTGGCTATCATGCACTACTCACGTGGCTGATCATGCAATGATCATGTAGATACCATGTACATGTCACGTGAATGATCATACACCCATCAGGTGACTGATCATGCACTGATCACGTGGCTATCATGCACTGATCACGAGACTGGTCATGCACTGTTCACGTCTATATCATGCACTGATCACATGACTGCCCGTGCACTGATCACGTGGATGATCATACACTAATCTTGTGACAGATCATGCACTGATCACGTGGCTGATCATGCACTGATACCGTGACTGAGCATGGACTGATCACATGACTATCATGTAGTGATCACGTGACTTAAAGGCGCTGATCATGTGACTGGTCATGCGCTGATCATGTTTGCTATCATACACTGATCATGTGCCTCTGGAGGCAATAAACAAAGAGCTGAGTAGGCACGAATCAAACAGTCAGCAGGCAATAATCATGGAACTCAGCTGTGAGGAATCATGCTGCTCAGCTGGCAATAATCAAGCAGCTGAGCAGGCAGGAATTACGCAGCACAGCTGGCAATTGTCAAGCAGATGACAGGCAGGAATCGTGCAGCTCAGCTGGCAATTGTCAAGCAGATGAGCAGACAGTAATCACGCAGCTCAGCAGGCCCAGATCACGTGACTGAGCATGCACTGTTCACGTGGCTGATCATACACTGATCACGTGATGATCATGCACTGATCACTTGGATATCATGCACTGATCACGTGGCTGATCATACACTGTTCACGTGTCTGACCATGCACTGATCACGTGGCTGATCATACACTGCTCACGTAACTGATCATGCACTGATCACGTGGCTATCATGCACTGATCACGTGGCTGAACATGCAATGTTCACGTGGCTGATCACACACCTGTCACGTGACATATCATGCACTGATCACGTGGCACTCATGCACTGATCACGTGGCTGATCATACTCTGCTCACGTAACTCATGCACACATCACGTGGCTATCATGCACTGCTCACGTGGCTCGTCATGGAATGATCACGTAGCAACCATATACTGGTCACGTGACTGATCATGCACTGATCACGTAAATGATCATGCACTGTTCACGTGACTGATCATGTACTGATCACGTGACTGATCATGCACTGATCACGTGGCTATCATGCTCTGCTCACGTGGCTGATCATGCAACGATCACGTAGCAACCATGTACTGGTCACGTGACTGATCATGCACTGATCACGTAATTGATCCTGCACTGATCACGTGGCTCATCATGCACTGATCACGTGGCTGATCATACACTGATCACGTAACTGATCATGCACTGATCACGTGACTGATCATGCACTGATCACGTGGCTATCATGCACTGATCACGTGGCTGATCATACACTGATCACGTGCCTGATCATGCACTGATCACGTGGCTGATCATGCACTGATCACGTGGCTGATCATGCACTGATCACGTGTCTGATCATGCACTGATCACGTGGCTGATCATGCACTGATCACGTAACTGATCATGCACTGATCACGTGGCTATCATGCACTGATCACGTGGCTGATCATGCACTGATCACGTGGCTGATCACACACTGATCACGTGACTATCATGCACTGATCACGTGGCATCATGCACTGATCACGTGGCTGATCATACACTGATCACGTAACTGATCATGCACTGATCAAGTGTCTATCATGCACTGCTCACGTGGCTGTCATGCAATGATCACGTAGCTACCATACTGGTCACGTGACTGATCATGCACTGATCACGTAATGATCATGCACTGATCACGTGGCTGATCATGCACTGATCACGTGACTGATCATGCACTGATCACGTGGCTGATCATGCACTGATCACGTAATTGATCATGCACTGATCACGTGGCTGATCATGCACTGATCACGTGGCTGATCATGCACTGATCACGTGACTGATCATGCACTGATCACGTGACTGATCATGCACTGATCACGTGGCTATCATGCACTGATCACGTGGCTGATCATACACTGATCACATGACTGATCATGCACTGATCACGTGGCTGATCATGCACTGATCACGTGACTGATCATGCACTGATCACGTGAATGATCATGCACTGATCACGTGGCTCATCATGCACTGATCACGTGGCTGATCACACATGTATCACGTGACTGATCATGCACTGATCACGTGGCTCATGCACTGATCACGTGGCTATCATGCACTGATCACGTGGCTGATCATGCAATGATCACGTAGCTACCATGTACTGGTCACGTGACTGATCATGCACTGATCACGTAATTGATCATGCACTGATCACGTGGCTCATCATGCACTGATCACGTGGCTGATCACACACGATCACGTGACTGATCATGCACTGATCACGTGACTGATCATGCACTGATCACGTGGCTATCATGCACTGATCACGTGGATATCATGCACTGATCACGTGGCTGATCACACACTGATCACGTGACTGATCATGCACTGATCACGTGGCTATCATGCACTGATCACGTGGCTATCATGCACTGATCACGTGGCTGATCATGCACTGATCACGTAGCTACCATGCACTGGTCACGTGACTGATCATGCACTGATCACGTGACTGATCATGCAGTGATCACGTGGCTATCATGCACTACTCACGTGGCTGATCATGCAATGATCATGTAGCTACCATGTACAGGTCACGTGAATGATCATACACCCATCAGGTGACTGATCATGCACTGATCACGTGGCTATCATGCACTGATCACGAGACTGATCATGCACTGATCACGTCTATATCATGCACTGATCACATGACTGCCATGCACTGATCACGTGGATGATCATACACTAATCTTGTGACAGATCATGCACTGATCACGTGGCTGATCATGCACTGATACCGTGACTGAGCATGGACTGATCACATGACTATCATGTAGTGATCACGTGACTTAATGGCGCTGATCATGTGACTGATCATGCGCTGATCATGTTTGCTATCATACACTGATCATGTGCCTCTGGAGGCAATAAACAAAGAGCTGAGTAGGCACGAATCAAACAGTCAGCAGGCAATAATCATGGAACTCAGGTGTGAGGAATCATGCTGCTCAGCTGGCAATAATCAAGCAGCTGAGCAGGCAGGAATTACGCAGCACAGCTGGCAATTGTCAAGCAGATGACAGGCAGGAATCGTGCAGCTCAGCTGGCAATTGTCAAGCAGATGAGCAGACAGTAATCACGCAGCTCAGCAGGCCCAGATCACGTGACTGAGCATGCACTGTTCACGTGGCTGATCATACACTGATCACGTGATGATCATGCACTGATCACTTGGATATCATGCACTGATCACGTGGCTGATCATGCACTGATCACGTGCTGACCATGCACTGATCACGTGGCTGATCATGCACTGATCACGTAACTGATCATGCACTGATCACGTGGCTGATCATGCACTGATCACGTGGCTGATCATGCACTGATCACGTGGCTGATCATGCACTGATCACGTGGCTGTCATGCACTGATCACGTGGATATCATGCACTGATCACGTGGCTGATCACACACTATCACATGACTGATCATGCACTGATCACGTGGCTATCATGCACTGATCACGTGGCTATCATGCACTGATCACGTGCCTGATCATGCAATGATCACGTAGCTACATGTACTGGTCACGTGACTGATCATGCACTGATCACGTAATTGATCATGCACTGATCACGTGGCTGATCATGCACTGATCACGTGGCTGATCACACATGATCACGTGGCTGATCATGCACTGATCACGTAACTGATCATGCACTGATCACGTGACTGATCATGCACTGATCACGTGGCTATCATGCACTGATCACGTGGCTGATCATGCACTGATCACGTGGCTGATCATGCACTGATCACGTGGCTGATCACACATGTATCACGTGACTGATCATGCACTGATCACGTGGCTCTCATGCACTGATCACGTGGCTGTCATGCACTGATCACGTGGATATCATGCACTGATCACGTGGCTGATCACACACGTATCACATGACTGATCATGCACTGATCACGTGGCTATCATGCACTGATCACGTGGCTATCATGCACTGATCACGTGGCTGATCATGCAATGATCACGTAGCTACCATGTACTGGTCACGTGACTGATCATGCACTGATCACGTAATTGATCATGCACTGATCACGTGGCTGATCATGCACTGATCACGTGGCTGATCACACATGATCACGTGGCTGATCATGCACTGATCACGTAACTGATCATGCACTGATCACGTGACTGATCATGCACTGATCACGTGGCTATCATGCACTGATCACGTGGCTGATCATGCACTGATCACGTGCCTGATCATGCACTGATCACGTGGCTGATCACACATGATCACGTGACTGATCATGCACTGATCACGTGGCTATCATGCACTGATCACGTGGCTGATCATGCAATGATCACGTAGCTACCATGTACTGGTCACGTGACTGATCATGCACTGATCACGTAATTGATCATGCACTGATCACGTGGCTGATCACACATGATCACGTGACTGATCATGCACTGATCACGTGACTATCATGCACTGATCACGTGGCTGTCATGCACTGATCACGTGGATATCATGCACTGATCACGTGGCTGATCACACACGTATCACATGACTGATCATGCACTGATCACGTGGCTATCATGCACTGATCACGTGGCTATCATGCACTGATCACGTGGCTGATCATGCAATGATCACGTAGCTACCATGTACTGGTCACGTGACTGATCATGCACTGATCACGTAATTGATCATGCACTGATCACGTGGCTGATCATGCACTGATCACGTGGCTGATCATGCACTGATCACGTAACTGATCATGCACTGATCACGTGACTGATCATGCACTAATCCCGTGGCTCTCATGCACTGATCACGTGGCTGTCATGCACTGATCACGTGGATATCATGCACTGATCACGTGGCTGATCACACACGTATCACATGACTGATCATGCACTGATCACGTGGCTATCATGCACTGATCACGTGGCTATCATGCACTGATCATGTGGCTGATCATGCAATGATCACGTAGCAACAATGTACTGGTCACGTGACTGATCATGCACTGATCACGTACTGATCATGCACTGATCACGTGGCTATCATGCACTGATCACGTGGCTGATCATGCAATGATCACGTAGCTATCATGCACTGGTCACGTGACTGATCATGCACTGATCACGTAACTGATCATGCACTGATCACGTGGCTGATCATGCACTGATCACGTGGCTGATCATGCACTGATCACGTAACTGATCATGCACTGATCACGTGACTGATCATGCACTGATCACGTGGCTGATCATGCACTGATCACGTGGCTGATCATGCACTGATCACGTGGCTATCATGCACTGATCACGTGGCTGATCATGCAATGATCACGTAGCTACCATGTACTGGTCACGTGACTGATCATGCACTGATCACGTAATTGATCATGCACTGATCACGTGGCTCATCATGCACTGATCACGTGGCTGATCACACATGATCACGTGACTGATCATGCACTGATCACGTGGCTCTCATGCACTGATCACGTGGCTGTCATGCACTGATCACGTGGATATCATGCACTGATCACGTGGCTGATCACACACGTATCACATGACTGATCATGCACTGATCACGTGGCTATCATGCACTGATCACGTGGCTATCATGCACTGATCACGTGGCTGATCAGGCAATGATCACGTAGCTACATGTACTGGTCACGTGACTGATCATGCACTGATCACGTAATTGATCATGCACTGATCACGTGGCTCATCATGCACTGATCACGTGGCTGATCACACATGTATCACGTGGCTGATCATGCACTGATCACGTAACTGATCATGCACTGATCACGTGACTGATCATGCACTGATCACGTGGCTATCATGCACTGATCACGTGGCTGATCATGCACTGATCACGTGCCTGATCATGCACTGATCACGTGGCTGATCACACATGATCACGTGACTGATCATGCACTGATCACGTGGCTATCATGCACTGATCACGTGGCTGTCATGCACTGATCACGTGGATATCATGCACTGATCACGTGGCTGATCACACACGTATCACATGACTGATCATGCACTGATCACGTGGCTATCATGCACTGATCACGTGGCTATCATGCACTGATCACGTGGCTGATCATGCAATGATCACGTAGCTACCATGTACTGGTCACGTGACTGATCATGCACTGATCACGTAATTGATCATGCACTGATCACGTGGCTGATCATGCACTGATCACGTGGCTGATCACACATGTATCACGTGGCTGATCATGCACTGATCACGTAACTGATCATGCACTGATCACGTGACTGATCATGCACTGATCACGTGGCTATCATGCACTGATCACGTGGCTGATCATGCACTGATCACGTGCCTGATCATGCACTGATCACGTGGCTGATCACACATGATCACGTGACTGATCATGCACTGATCACGTGGCTCTCATGCACTGATCACGTGGCTGTCATGCACTGATCACGTGGATATCATGCACTGATCACGTGGCTGATCACACACGTATCACATGACTGATCATGCACTGATCACGTGGCTATCATGCACTGATCACGTGGCTATCATGCACTGATCACGTGGCTGATCATGCAATGATCACGTAGCTACATGTACTGGTCACGTGACTGATCATGCACTGATCACGTAATTGATCATGCACTGATCACGTGGCTGATCATGCACTGATCACGTGGCTGATCACACATGTATCACGTGGCTGATCATGCACTGATCACGTAACTGATCATGCACTGATCACGTGACTGATCATGCACTGATCACGTGGCTATCATGCACTGATCACGTGGCTGATCATGCACTGATCACGTGGCTGTCATGCACTGATCACGTGGCTGATCACACATGATCACGTGACTGATCATGCACTGATCACGTGGCTGATCATGCACTGATCACGTGGCTGATCATGCACTGATCACGTGGCTATCATGCACTGATCACGTGGCTGATCACACACGTATCACGTGACTGATCATGCACTGATCACGTGGCTATCATGCACTGATCACGTGGCTGTCATGCACTGATCACGTGGATATCATGCACTGATCACGTGGCTGATCACACACGTATCACATGACTGATCATGCACTGATCACGTGGCTATCATGCACTGATCACGTGGCTATCATGCACTGATCACGTGGCTGATCATGCAATGATCACGTAGCTACCATGTACTGGTCACGTGACTGATCATGCACTGATCACGTAATTGATCATGCACTGATCACGTGGATCATCATGCACTGATCACGTGGCTGATCACACATGTATCACGTGGCTGATCATGCACTGATCACGTAACTGATCATGCACTGATCACGTGACTGATCATGCACTGATCACGTGGCTATCATGCACTGATCACGTGGCTGACATACACTGATCACGTGCCTGATCATGCACTGATCACGTGGCTGATCACACATGATCACGTGACTGATCATGCACTGATCACGTGGCTATCATGCACTGATCACGTGGCTGTCATGCACTGATCACGTGGATATCATGCACTGATCACGTGGCTGATCACACACGTATCACATGACTGATCATGCACTGATCACGTGGCTATCATGCACTGATCACGTGGCTATCATGCACTGATCACGTGGCTGATCATGCAATGATCACGTAGCTACCATGTACTGGTCACGTGACTGATCATGCACTGATCACGTAATTGATCATGCACTGATCACGTGCCTGATCATGCACTGATCACGTGGCTGATCACACATGTATCACGTGACTGATCATGCACTGATCACGTGGCTATCATGCACTGATCACGTGGCTGTCATGCACTGATCACGTGGATATCATGCACTGATCACGTGGCTGATCACACACGTATCACATGACTGATCATGCACTGATCACGTGGCTATCATGCACTGATCACGTGGCTATCATGCACTGATCACGTGGCTGATCATGCAATGATCACGTAGCTACCATGTACTGGTCACGTGACTGATCATGCACTGATCACGAATTGATCCTGCACTGATCACGTGGCTGATCATGCACTGATCACGTGGCTGATCACACATGATCACGTGACTGATCATGCACTGATCACGTGGCTATCATGCACTGATCACGTGGCTATCATGCACTGATCACGTGGATATCATGCACTGATCACGTGGCTGATCATGCACTGATCACGTAACTGATCATGCACTGATCACGTGACTGATCATGCACTGATCACGTGACTGATCATGCACTGATCACGTGGCTATCATGCACTGATCACGTGGCTGATCATGCACTGATCACGTGCCTGATCATGCACTGATCACGTGGCTGATCATGCACTGATCACGTGGCTGATCATACACTGATCACGTGTCTGATCATGCACTGATCACGTGGCTGATCATACACTGCTCACGTAACTGATCATGCACTGATCACGTGGCTATCATGCACTGATCACGTGGCTGATCATGCACTGATCACGTGGCTGATCACACACTGTCACGTGACATATCATGCACTGATCACGTGGCACTCATGCACTGATCACGTGGCTGATCATACACTGATCACGTAACTGATCATGCACACATCACGTGGCTATCATGCACTGCTCACGTGGCTCGTCATGGAATGATCACGTAGCTACCATATACTGGTCACGTGACTGATCATGCACTGATCACGTAAATGATCATGCACTGATCACGTGCTGATCATGCACTGATCACGTGACTGATCATGCACTGATCACGTGGCTGATCATGCACTGATCACGTGGCTGATCATGCACTGATCACGTGGCTGATCATGCACTGATCACGTGGCTGATCATGCACTGATCACGTGACTGATCATGCACTGATCACGTGGCTATCATGCACTGATCACGTGGCTGATCATACACTGATCACGTGACTGATCATGCACTGATCACGTGGCTGATCATGCACTGATCACGTGACTGATCATGCACTGATCACGTGAATGATCATGCACTGATCACGTGGCTGATCATGCACTGATCACGTGGCTGATCACACATGTATCACGACTGATCATGCACTGATCACGTGGCTATCATGCACTGATCACGTGGCTATCATGCACTGATCACGTGGCTGATCATGCAATGATCACGTAGCTACCATGTACTGGTCACGTGACTGATCATGCACTGATCACGTAATTGATCATGCACTGATCACGTGGCTGATCATGCACTGATCACGTGGCTGATCACACACGATCACGTGACTGATCATGCACTGATCACGTGACTGATCATGCACTGATCACGTGGCTATCATGCACTGATCACGTGGATATCATGCACTGATCACGTGGCTGATCACACACTGATCACGTGACTGATCATGCACTGATCACGTGGCTATCATGCACTGATCACGTGGCTATCATGCACTGATCACGTGGCTGATCATGCAATGATCACGTAGCTACCATGCACTGGTCACGTGACTGATCATGCACTGATCACGTGACTGATCATGCAGTGATCACGTGGCTATCATGCACTACTCACGTGGATGATCATGCAATGATCATGTAGCTACCATGTACAGGTCACGTGAATGATCATACACCCATCAGGTGACTGATCATGCACTGATCACGTGGCTATCATGCACTGATCACGAGACTGATCATGCACTGATCACGTCTATATCATGGACTGATCACATGACTGCCCATGCACTGATCACGTGGATGATCATAAACTAATCTTGTGACAGATCATGCACTGATCACGTGGCTGATCATGCACTGATACCGTGACTGAGCATGGACTGATCACATGACTATCATGTAGTGATCACGTGACTTAATGGCGCTGATCATGTGACTGATCATGCGCTGATCATGTTTGCTATCATACACTGATCATGTGCCTCTGGAGGCAATAAACAAAGAGCTGAGTAGGCACGAATCAAACAGTCAGCAGGCAATAATCATGGAACTCAGGTGTGAGGAATCATGCTGCTCAGCTGGCAATAATCAAGCAGCTGAGCAGGCAGGAATTACGCAGCACAGCTGGCAATTGTCAAGCAGATGACAGGCAGGAATCGTGCAGCTCAGCTGGCAATTGTCAAGCAGATGAGCAGACAGTAATCACGCAGCTCAGCAGGCCCAGATCACGTGACTGAGCATGCACTGTTCACGTGGCTGATCATACACTGATCACGTGATGATCATGCACTGATCACTTGGATATCATGCACTGATCACGTGGCTGATCATACACTGATCACGTGCTGACCATGCACTGATCACGTGGCTGATCATGCACTGATCACGTAACTGATCATGCACTGATCACGTGGCTGATCATGCACTGATCACGTGGCTGATCATGCACTGATCACGTGGCTGATCATGCACTGATCACGTGACTGATCATGCACTGATCACGTGGCTATCATGCACTGATCACGTGGCTGATCATGCACTGATCACGTGGCTATCATGCACTGATCACGTGCCTGATCATGCAATGATCACGTAGCTACATGTACTGGTCACGTGACTGATCATGCACTGATCACGTAATTGATCATGCACTGATCACGTGGCTGATCATGCACTGATCACGTGGCTGATCACACATGTATCACGTGGCTGATCATGCACTGATCACGTGGCTGATCATGCACTGATCACGTGACTGATCATGCACTGATCACGTGGCTATCATGCACTGATCACGTGGCTGATCATGCACTGATCACGTGGCTGATCATGCACTGATCACGTGGCTGATCACACATGTATCACGTGACTGATCATGCACTGATCACGTGGCTCTCATGCACTGATCACGTGGCTGTCATGCACTGATCACGTGGATATCATGCACTGATCACGTGGCTGATCACACACGTATCACATGACTGATCATGCACTGATCACGTGGCTATCATGCACTGATCACGTGGCTATCATGCACTGATCACGTGGCTGATCATGCACTGATCACGTGTCTGACCATGCACTGATCACGTGGCTGATCATGCACTGATCACGTAACTGATCATGCACTGATCACGTGGCTATCATGCACTGATCACGTGGCTGATCATGCACTGATCACGTGGCTGATCACACACTGTCACGTGACATATCATGCACTGATCACGTGGCACTCATGCACTGATCACGTGGCTGATCATACACTGATCACGTAACTCATGCACTGATCACGTGGCTATCATGCACTGATCACGTGGCTGTCATGCAATGATCACGTAGCAACCATATACTGGTCACGTGACTGATCATGCACTGATCGGAAATGATCATGCACTGTTCACGTGACTGATCATGCACTGATCACGTGACTGATCATGCACTGATCACGTGGCTATCATGCACTGATCACGTGGCTGATCATGCAACGATCACGTAGCAACCATATACTGGTCACGTGACTGATCATGCACTGATCACGTAATTGATCATGCACTGATCACGTGGATATCATGCACTGATCACGTGGCTGATCACACACGTATCACATGACTGATCATGCACTGATCACGTGGCTATCATGCACTGATCACGTGGCTATCATGCACTGATCACGTGGCTGATCATGCATGATCACGTAGCTATCATGCACTGATCACGTGACTGATCATGCACTGATCACGTGACTGATCATGCACTGATCACGTGGCTGATCATGCACTGATCACGTGGCTGATCATGCACTGATCACGTGACTGATCATGCACTGATCACGTGACTGATCATGCACTGATCACGTGGCTATCATGCACTGATCACGTGGCTGATCATGCACTGATCACGTGACTGATCATGCACTGATCACGTGACTGATCATGCACTGATCACGTGGCTATCATGCACTGATCACGTGGCTGATCATGCACGATCACGTAGCAATCATGCACTGATCACGTGGCTGATCATGCACTGATCACGTAATTGATCATGCACTGATCACGTGGATACCATGCACTGATCACGTGGCTGATCACACACGTATCACGTGACTGATCATGCACTGATCACGTGGCTATCATGCACTGATCACGTGGCTATCATGCACTGATCACGTGGCTGATCATGCATGATCACGTAGCTACCATGTACTGGTCACGTGACTGATCATGCACTGATCACGTAATTGATCATGCACTGATCACGTGGCTGATCATGCACTGATCACGTGGCTGATCACACATGTATCACGTGGCTGATCATGCACTGATCACGTAACTGATCATGCACTGATCACGTGACTGATCATGCACTGATCACGTGGCTATCATGCACTGATCACGTGGCTGATCATGCACTGATCACGTGACTGATCATGCACTGATCACGTGGCTGATCACACATGATCACGTGACTGATCATGCACTGATCACGTGGCTATCATGCACTGATCACGTGGCTGTCATGCACTGATCACGTGGATATCATGCACTGATCACGTGGCTGATCACACACGTATCACGTGACTGATCATGCACTGATCATGGCTATCATGCACTGATCACGTGGCTATCATGCACTGATCACGTGGCTGATCATGCAATGATCACGTAGCTACCATGTACTGGTCACGTGACTGATCATGCACTGATCACGTAATTGATCATGCACTGATCACGTGGCTGATCATGCACTGATCACGTGGCTGATCACACATGATCACGTGACTGATCATGCACTGATCACGTGGCTGATCATGCACTGATCACGTAACTGATCATGCACTGATCACGTGACTGATCATGCACTGATCACGTGGCTGATCATGCACTGATCACGTGGCTGATCATGCACTGATCACGTGGATATCATGCACTGATCATGTGGCTGATCACACACGTATCACATGACTGATCATGCACTGATCACGTGGCTATCATGCACTGATCACGTGGCTATCATGCACTGATCACGTGGCTGATCATGCAATGATCACGTAGCTACATGTACTGGTCACGTGACTGATCATGCACTGATCACGTGATCATGCACTGATCACGTGGCTGATCATGCACTGATCACGTGGCTGATCACACATGTATCACGTGGCTGATCATGCACTGATCACGTGACTGATCATGCACTGATCACGTGACTGATCATGCACTGATCACGTGGCTATCATGCACTGATCACGTGGCTGATCATGCACTGATCACGTGGCTATCATGCACTGATCACGTGGCTGATCACACATGATCACGTGACTGATCATGCACTGATCACGTGGCTATCATGCACTGCTCACGTGGCTGTCATGCACTGATCACGTGGATATCATGCACTGATCACGTGGCTGATCACACACGTATCACGTGACTGATCATGCACTGATCACGTGGCTATCATGCACTGATCACGTGGCTGATCATGCACTGATCACGTAGCTACCATGTACTGATCACGTGACTGATCATGCACTGATCACGTAATTGATCATGCACTGATCACGTGGCTGATCATGCACTGATCACGTGGCTGATCATGCATGATCACGTGGCTGATCATGCACTGATCACGTAACTGATCATGCACTGATCACGTGACTGATCATGCACTGATCACGTGGCTATCATGCACTGATCACGTGGCTGATCATACACTGATCACGTGGCTGATCATGCACTGATCACGTGGCTGATCACACATGATCACGTGACTGATCATGCACTGATCACGTGGCTATCATGCACTGATCACGTGGCTGTCATGCACTGATCACGTGGATATCATGCACTGATCACGTGGCTGATCACACACGTATCACATGACTGATCATGCACTGATCACGTGGCTATCATGCACTGATCACGTGGCTATCATGCACTGATCACGTGGCTGATCATGCAATGATCATGTAGCTACCATGTACTGGTCACGTGACTGATCATGCACTGATCACGTAATGATCATGCACTGATCACGTGGCTATCATGCACTGATCACGTGGCTGATCATGCAATGATCACGTAGCTATCATGCACTGATCACGTGACTGATCATGCACTGATCACGTGATTGATCATGCACTGATCACGTGGCTGATCATGCACTGATCACGTGGCTGATCATGCACTGATCACGTGACTGATCATGCACTGATCACGTGACTGATCATGCACTGATCACGTGGCTCTCATGCACTGATCACGTGGCTGTCATGCACTGATCACGTGGATATCATGCACTGATCACGTGGCTGATCACACACGATCACATGACTGATCATGCACTGATCACGTGGCTATCATGCACTGATCACGTGGCTATCATGCACTGATCACGTGGCTGATCATGCAATGATCACGTAGCTACATGTACTGGTCACGTGACTGATCATGCACTGATCACGTAATTGATCATGCACTGATCACGTGGCTGATCATGCACTGATCACGTGGCTGATCACACTGATCACGTGGCTGATCATGCACTGATCACGTGACTGATCATGCACTGATCACGTGACTGATCATGCACTGATCACGTGGCTATCATGCACTGATCACGTGGCTGATCATGCACTGATCACGTGGCTGATCATGCACTGATCACGTGGCTGATCACACATGATCACGTGACTGATCATGCACTGATCACGTGGCTATCATGCACTGATCACGTGGCTGTCATGCACTGATCACGTGGATATCATGCACTGATCACGTGGCTGATCACACACGTATCACATGACTGATCATGCACTGATCACGTGGCTATCATGCACTGATCACGTGGCTATCATGCACTGATCACGTGGCTGATCATGCAATGATCACGTAGCTACCATGTACTGGTCACGTGACTGATCATGCACTGATCACGTAATTGATCATGCACTGATCACGTGGCTGATCATGCACTGATCACGTGGCTGATCACACATGTATCACGTGGCTGATCATGCACTGATCACGTAACTGATCATGCACTGATCACGTGACTGATCATGCACTGATCACGTGGCTATCATGCACTGATCACGTGGCTGATCATGCACTGATCACGTGCCTGATCATGCACTGATCACGTGGCTGATCACACATGATCACGTGACTGATCATGCACTGATCACGTGGCTATCATGCACTGATCACGTGGCTGTCATGCACTGATCACGTGGATATCATGCACTGATCACGTGGCTGATCACACACGTATCACATGACTGATCATGCACTGATCACGTGGCTATCATGCACTGATCACGTGGCTATCATGCACTGATCACGTGGCTGATCATGCAATGATCACGTAGCTACCATGTACTGGTCACGTGACTGATCATGCACTGATCACGTAATTGATCATGCACTGATCACGTGGCTATCATGCACTGATCACGTGGCTGATCAGGCAATGATCACGTAGCTATCATGCACTGATCACGTGACTGATCATGCACTGATCACGTGACTGATCATGCACTGATCACGTGGCTGATCATGCACTGATCACGTGGCTGATCATGCACTGATCACGTGACTGATCATGCACTGATCACGTGGCTATCATGCACTGATCACGTGATGATCATGCACTGATCACGTGGATATCATGCACTGATCACGTGGCTGATCATGCACTGATCACGTGTCTGATCATGCACTGATCACGTGGCTGATCATGCACTGATCACGTAACTGATCATGCACTGATCACGTGGCTATCATGCACTGATCACGTGGCTGATCATGCACTGATCACGTGGCTGATCACACACTGTCACGTGACATATCATGCACTGATCACGTGGCACTCATGCACTGATCACGTGGCTGATCATACACTGCTCACGTAACTCATGCACACATCACGTGGCTATCATGCACTGCTCACGTGGCTGTCATGCAATGATCACGTAGCAACCATATACTGGTCACGTGACTGATCATGCACTGATCACGGAATGATCATGCACTGTTCACGTGACTGATCATGCACTGATCACGTGACTGATCATGCACTGATCACGTGGCTATCATGCACTGATCACGTGGCTGATCATGCAACGATCACGTAGCAACCATGTACTGGTCACGTGACTGATCATGCACTGATCACGTAATTGATCATGCACTGATCACGTGGCTCATCATGCACTGATCACGTGGCTGATCACACATGTATCACGTGACTGATCATGCACTGATCACGTGGCTATCATGCACTGATCACGTGGCTGTCATGCACTGATCACGTGGATATCATGCACTGATCACGTGGCTGATCACACATATATCACATGACTGATCATGCACTGATCACGTGGCTATCATGCACTGATCACGTGGCTATCATGCACTGATCACGTGGCTGATCATGCAATGATCACGTAGCTACCATGCACTGGTCACGTGACTGATCATGCACTGATCACGTAATTGATCATGCACTGATCACGTGGCTGATCATGCACTGATCACGTGGCTGATCATGCACTGATCACGTGACTGATCATGCACTGATCACGTGACTGATCATGCACTGATCACGTGGCTGATCATGCACTGATCACGTGGCTGATCATGCACTGATCACGTGCCTGATCATGCACTGATCACGTGGCTGATCATGCACTGATCACGTGGCTCTCATGCACTGATCATGTGGCTATCATGCACTGATCACGTGGATATCATGCACTGATCACGTGGCTGATCACACACGTATCACATGACTGATCATGCACTGATCACGTGGCTATCATGCACTGATCACGTGGCTATCATGCACTGATCACGTGACTGATCATGCACTGATCACGTAATTGATCACGCACTGATCATGTGGCTGATCATGCACTGATCACGTGGCTGATCATGCACTGATCACATAACTGATCATGCACTGATCACGTGACTGATCATGCACTGATCACGTGGCTATCATGCACTGATCACGTGGCTGACATACACTGATCACGTGCCTGATCATGCACTGATCACGTGGCTGATCATGCACTGATCACGTGACTGATCATGCACTGATCACGTGTCTGATAATGCACTGATCACGTGGCTATCATGCACTGCTCACGTGGCTGATCATGCCATGATCACGCAGCTACCATGTACTGGTCACATGACTGATCATGCACTGATCACGTGACTGATCAGGCAGTGATCACGTGGCTATCATGCACTACTCACGTGGCTGATCATGCAATGATCATGTAGCTACCATGTACAGGTCACGTGAATGATCATACACCCATCAGCTGACTGATCATGCACTGATCACGTGGCTATCATGCACTGATCACGAGACTGATCATGCACTGTTCACGTCTATATCATGCACTGATCACATGACTGCCCGTGCACTGATCACGTGGATGATCATACACTAATCTTGTGACAGATCATGCACTGATCACGTGGCTGATCATGCACTGATACCGTGACTGAGCATGGACTGATCACATGACTATCATGTAGTGATCACGTGACTTAATGGCGCTGATCATGTGACTGATCATGCGCTGATCATGTTTGCTATCATACACTGATCATGTGCCTCTGGAGGCAATAAACAAAGAGCTGAGTAGGCACGAATCAAACAGTCAGCAGGCAATAATCATGGAACTCAGCTGTGAGGAATCATGCTGCTCAGCTGGCAATAATCAAGCAGCTGAGCAGGCAGGAATTACGCAGCACAGCTGGCAATTGTCAAGCAGATGACACGCAGGAATCGTGCAGCTCAGCTGGCAATTGTCAAGCAGATGAGCAGACAGTAATCACGCAGCTCAGCAGGCCCAGATCACGTGACTGAGCATGCACTGTTCACGTGGCTGATCATACACTGATCACGTGATGATCATGCACTGATCACTTGGATATCATGCACTGATCACGTGGCTGATCATACACTGTTCACGTGTCTGACCATGCACTGATCACGTGGCTGATCATACACTGCTCACGTAACTGATCATGCACTGATCACGTGGCTATCATGCACTGATCACGTGGCTGAACATGCACTGTTCACGTGGCTGATCACACACCTGGCACGTGACATATCATGCACTGATCACGTGGCACTCATGCACTGATCACGTGGCTGATCATACTCTGCTCACGTAACTCATGCACACATCACGTGGCTATCATGCACTGCTCACGTGGCTCGTCATGGAATGAGCACGTAGCAACCATATACTGGTCACGTGACTGATCATGCAAAGATCACGTAAATGATCATGCACTGTTCACGTCACTGATCATGTACTGATCACGTGACTGATCATGCACTGATCACGTGGCTATCATGCTCTGCTCACGTGGCTGATCATGCAACGATCACATAGCAACCATGTAGTGGTCACGTGACTGATCATGCACTGATCACGTAATTGATCCTGCACTGATCACGTGGCTCATCATGCACTGATCACGTGGCTGAACATAAACTGATCACGTGACTGATCATGCACTGATCACGTGACTGATCATGCACTGATCACGTGGCTATCATGCACTGATCACGTGGCTGATCATGCACTGATCACGTGGCTGATCATGCACTGATCACGTAACTGATCATGCACTGATCACGTGGCTATCATGCACTGATCACGTGGCTGATCATGCACTGATCACGTGGATATCATGCACTGATCATGTGGCTGATCACACACGTATCACATGACTGATCATGCACTGATCACGTGGCTGATCATGCACTGATCACGTGGCTATCATGCACTGATCACGTGGCTGATCATGCAATGATCACGTAGCTACCATGCACTGGTCACGTGACTGATCATGCACTGATCACGTAATTGATCATGCACTGATCACGTGGCTCATCATGCACTGATCACGTGGCTGATCACACATGTATCACGTGGCTGATCATGCACTGATCACGTAACTGATCATGCACTGATCACGTGACTGATCATGCACTGATCACGTGGCTATCATGCACTGATCACGTGGCTGGACATGCACTGATCACGTGCCTGATCATGCACTGATCACGTGGCTGATCACACATGATCACGTGACTGATCATGCACTGATCACGTGGCTATCATGCACTGATCACGTGGCTGTCATGCACTGATCACGTGGATATCATGCACTGATCATGTGGCTGATCACACACGTATCACATGACTGATCATGCACTGATCACGTGGCTATCATGCACTGATCACGTGGCTATCATGCACTGATCACGTGGCTGATCATGCAATGATCACGTAGCTACCATGTACTGGTCACGTGACTGATCATGCACTGATCACGTAATTGATCATGCACTGATCACGTGGCTATCATGCACTGATCACGTGGCTCTTCAGGCAATGATCACGTAGCTATCATGTACTGGTCACGTGACTGATCATGCACTGATCACGTAATTGATCATGCACTGATCACGTGGCTGATCATGCACTGATCACGTGGCTGATCATGCACTGATCACGTAACTGATCATGCACTGATCACGTGGATGATCATGCACTGATCACGTGATGATCATGCACTGATCACGTGGATATCATGCACTGATCACGTGGCTGATCATACACTGATCACGTGTCTGACCATGCACTGATCACGTGGCTGATCATACACTGATCACGTAACTGATCATGCACTGATCACGTGGCTATCATGCACTGATCACGTGGCTGAACATGCACTGTTCACGTGGCTGATCACACACTGTCACGTGACATATCATGCACTGATCACGTGGCACTCATGCACTGATCACGTGGCTGATCATACACTGCTCACGTAACTCATGCACACATCACGTGGCTATCATGCACTGCTCACGTGGCTGATCATGGAATGATCACGTAGCAACCATATACTGGTCACGTGACTGATCATGCAAAGATCACGGAAATGATCATGCACTGATCACGTGACTGATCATGCACTGATCACGTGACTGATCATGCACTGATCACGTGGCTATCATGCACTGCTCACGTGGCTGATCATGCAACGATCACGTAGCAACCATGTACTGGTCACGTGACTGATCATGCACTGATCACGTAATTGATCATGCACTGATCACGTGGCTCATCATGCACTGATCACGTGGCTGATCACACATGTATCACGTGACTGATCATGCACTGATCACGTGGCTATCATGCACTGATCACGTGGCTGTCATGCACTGATCACGTGGATATCATGCACTGATCACGTGGCTGATCACACACATATCTCATGACTGATCATGCACTGATCACGTGGCTATCATGCACTGATCACGTGGCTATCATGCACTGATCACGTGGCTGATCATGCACTGATCACGTAGCTACCATGCACTGGTCACGTGACTGATCATGCACTGATCACGTAATTGATCATGCACTGATCATGTGGCTGATCATGCACTGATCACGTGGCTGATCATACACTGATCACATAACTGATCATGCACTGATCACGTGACTGATCATGCACTGATCACGTGGCTATCATGCACTGATCACTTGGCTGGACATACACTGATCACGTGCCTGGTCATGCACTGATCACGTGGCTGATCATGCACTGATCAGGTGGCTCTCATGCACTGATCACGTGGCTATCATGCACTGATGACGTGGATATCATGCACTGATCACGTGGCTGATCACACACGTATCACATGACTGATCATGCACTGATCACGTGGCTATCATGCACTGATCACGTGGCTATCATGCACTGATCACGTGACTTATCATGCACTGATCTCGTGTTTGGTAATGCACTGATCACGTGGCTATCATGCACTGCTCACGTGGCTGATCATGCCATGATCACGCAGATACCATGTACTTGTCACATGACTGATCATGCACTGATCACGTGACTGATCAGGCAGTGATCACGTGGCTATCATGCACTACTCACGTGGCTGATCATGCAATGATCATGTAGCTACCATGTACAGGTCACGTGAATGATCATACACCCATCAGCTGACTGATCATGCAATGATCACGTGGCTATCATGCACTGATCACGAGACTGATCATGCACTGTTCACGTCTATATCATGCACTGATCACATGACTGCCCGTGCACTGATCACGTGGAGGATCATACACTAATCTTGTGACAGATCATGCACTGATCACGTGGCTGTTCATGCACTGATACCGTGACTGAGCATGGACTGATCTCATGACTATCATGTAGTGATCACGTGACTTAATGGCGCTGATCATGTGACTGGTCATGCGCTGATCATGTTTGCTATCATACACTGATCATGTGCCTCTGGAGGCAATAAACAAAGAGCTGAGTAGGCACGAATCAAACAGTCAGCAGGCAATAATCATGGAACTCAGCTGTGAGGAATCATGCTGCTCAGCTGGCAATAATCAAGCAGCTGAGCAGGCAGGAATTACACAGCACAGCTGGCAATTGTCAAGCAGATGACAGGCAGGAATCGTGCAGTTCAGCTGGCAATTGTCAAGCAGATGAGCAGACAGTAATCACGCAGCTCAGCAGGCCCAGATCACGTGACTGAGCATGCACTGTTCACGTGGCTGATCATACACTGATCACGTGATGATCATACGCTGTTCACTTGGATATCATGCACTGATCACGTGGCTGATCATACACTGTTCACGTGTCTGACCATGCACTGATCACGTGGCTGATCATACACTGCTCACGTAACTGATCATGCACTGATCACGTGGCTATCATGCACTGATCACGTGGCTGAACATGCAATGTTCACGTGGCTGATCACACACCTGGCACGTGACATATCATGCACTGATCCTGTGGCACTCATGCACTGATCACGTGGCTGATCATACTCTGCTCAGGTAACTCATGCACACATCACGTGGCTATCATGCACTGCTCACGTGGCTCGTCATGGAATGAGCACCTAGCAACCATATACTGGTAACGTGACTGATCATGCAAAGATCATGTAAATGATCATGCACTGTTCACTTCAATGATCATGTACTGATCACGTGACGGATCATGCACTGACCACGTGGCTATCATGCTCTGCTCACGTGGCTGATCATGCAACGATCACATAGCAACCATGTAGTGGTCACGTGACGGATCATGCACTGATCACGTAATTGATCCTGCACTGATCACGTGGCTCATCATGCACTGATCACGTGGCTGATCATACACTGATCACATAACTGATCATGCACTGATCACGTGACTGATCATGCACTGATCACGTGGCTATCATGCACTGATCACTTGGCTGGACATACCCTGATCACGTGCCTGGTCATGCACTGATAACGTGGCTGATCATGCACTGATCACGTGGCTGATCATACACTGTTCACGTGTCTGACCATGCACTGATCACGTGGCTGATCATACACTGCTCACGTAACTGATCATGCACTGATCACGTGGCTATCATGCACTGATCACGTGGCTGAACATGCAATGTTCACGTGGCTGATCACACACCTGTCACGTGACATATCATGCACTGATCCCGTGGCACTCATGCACTGATCACGTGGCTGATCATACTCTGCTCACGTAACTCATCATGGACACATCAAGTTTCTATCATGTACTGCTCACGTGGCTCGTCACGGAATGATCATGTAGCTACCATATACTGGTCACGTGACTGATCATGCACAGATCACGTAAATGATCATGCACTGTTCACGTGCCTGATCATGTACTGATCACGTGACTGATCATGCACTGATCACGTGGCTGATCATGCACTGATCACGTAATTGATCATGCACTTATCATTTGGCTGATCGTGCACTGATCACGTGGCTGATCATACACTGATCACGTGACTGATCATGCACTGATCACGTGACTGATCATGCACTGATCACCTGGCTATCATGCACTGATCACTTGGCTTGTCATACACTGATCACATGACTGGTCATACACTGATCACATGTCTGATCATGCACTGTTCACGTGACTGATCATGTACAGATCACGTGAATAATCATGAAGTGATCACGTGGCTCATCATGCACTGATCACGTGGCTGATCACACATGTATCACGTGACTGATCATGCACTGATCACGTGGCTCTCATGCACAGATCATGTGGCTATCATGCACTGATCACGTGGCTGATCACGCAATGATCACGTAGCTACCATGTACTGGTCATGTGACTGATCATGCACTGATCACGTAATTGATCCTGCACTGATCACATGGCTCATCACGCACTGATCCGGTGGCTGATCACACACGTATCACGTGACTGATCATGTACAGATCACGTAAATAATCATGAAGTGATCACGTGGCTATCCTGCACTGATCACGTGGATAACATGCACTGATCACGTGGCTGATCACACACGTATCACGTGACTGATCATGCACTGATCACGTGGCTATCATGCACTGATCACGTGGCTATCATGCACTAATCACGTGGCTCATCATGCAATGATCACGTAGCTACCATGCACTGGTCACGTGACTGATCATGCACTGATCATGTGACTGATCATGCAGTGATCACGTGGCTATCATGAACTACTCACGTGGATGATCATGCAATGATCATGTAGCTACCATGTACAGGTCACGTGAATGATCATACACCCATCAGGTGACTGATCATGCACTGATCACGTGGCTATCATGCACTGATCACGAGACTGATCATGCACTGTTCACGTCTATATCATGCACTGATCACATGACTGCCCGTGCACTGATCACGTGGATGATCATACACTAATCTTGTGACAGATCATGCACTGATCACGTGGCTGATCATGCACTGATACCGTGACTGAGCATGGACTGATCACATGACTATCATGTAGTGATCACGTGACTTAATGGCGCTGATCATGTGACTGGTCATGCGCTGATCATGTTTGCTATCATACACTGATCATGTGCCTCTGGAGGCAATAAACAAAGAGCTGAGTAGGCACGAATCAAACAGTCAGCAGGCAATAATCATGGAACTCAGGTGTGAGGAATCATGCTGCTCAGCTGGCAATAATCAAGCAGCTGAGCAGGCAGGAATTACGCAGCACAGCTGGCAATTGTCAAGCAGATGACAGGCAGGAATCGTGCAGCTCACCTGGCAATTGTCAAGCAGATGAGCAGACAGTAATCACGCAGCTCAGCAGGCCCAGATCACGTGACTGAGCATGCACTGTTCACGTGGCTGATCATACACTGATCACGTGATGATCATGCACTGATTACTTGGATATCATGCCCTGATCACGTGGCTGATCAGGCAATGATCACGTAGCTACCATGTACTGGTCACGTGACTGATGATGCACTGATCACGTAATTGACCATGCACTGATCATGTGGCTGATCATGCACTGATCACGTGGCTGATCATACACTGATCACGTGGCTCTCATGCACTGATCACGTGGCTGTCATGCACTGATGACGTGGATATCATGCACTGATCATGTGGCTGATCACACACGTATCACATGACTGATCATGCACTGATCACGTGGCTATCATGCACTGATCACGTGGCTATCATGCACTGATCATGTGCCTGATCAGGCAATGTTCACGTAGCTACAATGTACTGGTCACGTGACTGATCATGCACTGATCACGTAATTGATTCTGCACTGATCACGTGGCTCATCATGCACTGATCACGTGGCTGATCACACATGTATCACATGGCTGATCATACACTGATCACATAACTGATCATGCACTGATCACGTGACTGATCATGCACTGATCACGTGGCTATCATGCACTGATCACTTGGCTGGACATACACTGATCACGTGCCTGGTCATGCACTGATCACGTGGCTGATCACACATGTATCACGTGACTGATCATGCACTGATCACGTGGCTCTCATGCACTGATCACGTGGCTGTCATGCACTGATGACGTGGATATCATGCACTGATCATGTGGCTGATCACACACGTATCACATGACTGATCATGCACTGATCACGTGGCTATCATGCACTGATCAAGTGGCTATCATGCACTGATCATGTGGCTGATCAGGCAATGTTCACGTAGCTACCATGTACTGGTCACGTGACTGATCATGCACTGATCACGTAATTGATCCTGCACTGATCACGTGGCTCATCATGCACTGATCACGTGGCTGATCACACATGTATCACGTGGCTGATCATACACTGATCACATAACTGATCATGCACTGATCACGTGACTGATCATGCACTGATCACGTGGCTATCATGCACTGAACACTTGGCTGGACATACACTGGTCACGTGCCTGGTCATGCACTGATCACGTGGCTGATCACACATGTATCACGTGACTGATCATGCACTGATCACGTGGCTCTCATGCACTTATCATGTGGCTGATCAGGCAATGTTCACGTAGCTACCATGTACTAGTCACGTGACTGATCATGCACTGATCACGTAATTGATCCTGCACTGATCACGTGGCTCAACATGCACTGATCACGTGGCTGATCACACATGTATCACGTGACTGATCATGCACTGATCACGTGGCTCTCATGCACTGATCACGTGGCTGTCATGCACTGATGACGTGGATATCATGCACTGATCATGTGGCTGATCACACACGTATCACATGACTGATCTTGCACTGATCACGTGGCTATCATGCACTGATCACGTGGCTATCATGCACTGATCATGTGGCTGATCAGGCAATGTTCACGTAGCTACCATGTACTGGTCACGTGACTGATCATGCACTGATCACGTAATTGACCATGCACTGATCACGTGGCTGATCATGCACTGATCACGTGGCTGTTCTTACACTGTTCACATAACTGATCATGCACTGATCACGTGACTGATCATGCACTGATCACGTGGCTCTCATGCACTGATCACGTGGCTGTCATGCACTGATGACGTGGATATCATGCACTGATCATGTGGCTGATCACACACGTATCACATGACTGATCTTGCACTGATCACGTGGCTATCATGCACTGATCACGTGGCTATCATGCACTGATCATGTGGCTGATCAGGCAATGTTCACGTAGCTACCATGTACTGGTCACGTGACTGATCATGCACTGATCACGTAATTGATCCTGCACTGATCACGTGGCTCATCATGCACTGATCACGTGGCTGATCACACATGTATTACGTGACTGATCATGCACTGATCACGTGGCTCTCATGCACTGATCACGTGGCTGTCATGCACTGATGACGTGGATATCATGCACTGATCATGTGGCTGATCACACACGTATCACATGACTGATCATGCACTGATCACGTGGCTATCATGCACTGATCACGTGGCTATCATGCACTGATCATGTGGCTGATCAGGCAATGTTCACGTAGCTACCATGTACTGGTCACGTGACTGATCATGCACTGATCACGTAATTGATCCTGCACTGATCACGTGGCTCATCATGCAGTGATCATGTGGCTGATCACACATGTATCACGTGACTGATCATGCACTGATCACGTGGCTCTCATGCACTGATCACGTGGCTGTCATGCACTGATGACGTGGATATCATGCACTGATCATGTGGCTGATCAGGCAATGATCACGTAGCTACCATGTACTGGTCACGTGACTGATGATGCACTGATCACGTAATTGACCATGCACTGATCATGTGGCTGATCATGCACTGATCACGTGGCTGATCATACACTGATCACATAACTGATCATGCACTGATCACGTGACTGATCATGCACTGATCACGTGGCTATCATGCACTGATCACTTGGCTGGATATACACCCATCACGTGCCTGGTCATGCACTGATCACGTGGCTGATCACACATGTATCACGTGACTGATCATGCACTGATCACGTGGCTCTCATGCACTGATCACGTGGCTGTCATGCACTGATGATGTGAATATCATGCACTGATCATGTGGCTGATCACACACGTATCACATGACTGATCATGCACTGATCACGTGGCTATCATGCACTGATCACGTGGCTATCATGCACTGATCATGTGGCTGATCAGGCAATGTTCACGTAGCTACCATGTAATGGTCACGTGACTGATCATGCACTGATCATGTAATTGATCCTGCACTGATCACGTGGCTATCATGCACTGATCATGTGGCTGATCAGGCAATGATCACGTACCTACCATGTACTGGTCACGTGACTGATGATGCACTGATCACGTAATTGACCATGCACTGATCATGTGGCTGATCATGCACTGATCACGTGGCTGATCATACACTGATCACATAACTGATCATGCACTGATCACGTGACTGATCATGCACTGATAACGTGGCTATCATGCACTGATCATGTGGCTGATCAGGCAATGTTCACGTAGCTACCATGTACTGGTCACGTGACTGATCATGCACTGATCACGTAATTGATCCTGCACTGATCACGTGGCTATCATGCACTGATCATGTGGCTGATCAGGCAATGATCACGTAGCTACCATGTACTGGTCACGTGACTGATGATGCACTGATCACGTAATTGACCATGCACTGATCATGTGGCTGATCATGCACTGATCACGTGGCTGATCATACACTGATCACATAACTGATCATGCACTGATCACGTGACTGATCATGCACTGATCACGTGGCTCTCATGCACTGATCACGTGGCTGTCATGCACTGATGACGTGGATATCATGCACTGATCATGTGGCTGATCACACACGTATCACATGACTGATCATGCACTGATCACGTGGCTATATGCACTGATCACGTGGCTATCATGCACTGATCATGTGGCTGATCAGGCAATGTTCACGTAGCTACAATGTACTGGTCACGTGACTGATCATGCACTGATCACGTAATTGATTCTGCACTGATCACGTGGCTCATCATGCACTGATCACGTGGCTGATCACACATGTATCACATGGCTGATCATACACTGATCACATAACTGATCATGCACTGATCACGTGACTGATCATGCACTGATCACGTGGCTATCATGCAACGATCACTTGGCTGGACATACACTGATCACGTGCCTGGTCATGCACTGATCACGTGGCTGATCACACATGTATCACGTGACTGATCATGCACTGATCACGTGGCTCTCATGCACTGATCACGTGGCTGTCATGCACTGATGACGTGGATATCATGCACTGATCATGTGGCTGATCACACACGTATCACATGACTGATCATGCACTGATCACGTGGCTATCATGCACTGATCACGTGGCTATCATGCACTGATCATGTGGCTGATCAGGCAATGTTCACGTAGCTACCATGTACTGGTCACGTGACTGATCATGCACTGATAACGTAATTGATCCTGCACTGATCACGTGGATCATCATGCACTGATCACGTGGCTGATCACACATGTATCACGTGGCTGATCATACACTGATCACATAACTGATCAGGCACTGATTACGTTACTGATCATGCACTGATCACGTGGCTATCATGCACTGATCACTTGGCTGGACATACACTGATCACGTGCCTGGTCATGATCTGATCACGTGGCTGATCACACATGTATCACGTGACTGATCATGCACTGATCACGTGGCTCTCATGCACTGATCACGTGGCTGTCATGCACTGATGACGTGGATATCATGCACTGATCATGTGGCTGATCACACACGTATCACATGACTGATCATGCACTGATCACGTGGCTATCATGCACTGATCAAGTGGCTATCATGCACTGATCATGTGGCTGATCAGGCAATGTTCACATAGCTACCATGTACTGGTCACGTGACTGATCATGCACTGATCACGTAATTGATCCTGCACTGATCACGTGCCTGGTCATGCACTGATCACGTGGCTGATCACACATGTATCACGTGACTGATCATGCACTGATCACGTGGCTCTCATGCACTGATCACGTGGCTGTCATGCACTGATGACGTGGATATCATGCACTGATCATGTGGCTGATCACACACGTATCACATGACTGATCATGCACTGATCACGTGGCTATCATGCACTGATCACGTGGCTATCATGCACTGATCATGTGGCTGATCAGGCAATGTTCACGTAGCTACCATGTACTGGTCACGTGACTGATCATGCACTGATCACGAATTGATCCTGCACTGATCACGTGGCTCATCATGCACTGATCACGTGGCTGATCACACATGTATCACGTGACTGATCATGCACTGATCACGTGGCTCTCATGCACTGATCACGTGGCTGTCATGCACTGATGACGTGGATATCATGCACTGATCATGTGGCTGATCACACACATATCACATGACTGATCATGCACTGATCACGTGGCTATCATGCACTGATCACGTGGCTATCATGCACTGATCATGTGGCTGATCAGGCAATGTTCACGTAGCTACCATGTACTGGTCACGTGACTGATCATGCACTGATCACGAAATTGATCCTGCACTGATCACGTGGCTGATCATGCACTGATCACGTGGCTGATCACACATGTATCACGTGGCTGATCATGCACTGATCACGTGGCTCTCATGCACTGATCACGTGGCTGTCGTGCACTGATGACGTGGCTATCATGCACTGATCATGTGGCTGATCACACACGTATCACATGACTGATCATGCACTGATCACGTGGCTATCATGCACTGATCACGTGGCTATCATGCACTGATCATGTGGCTGATCAGGCAATGTTCACGTAGCTACCATGTACTGGTCACGTGACTGATCATGCACTGATCACGTAATTGATCCTGCACTGATCACGTGGCTCATCATGCACTGATCACGTGGCTGATCACACACGTATCACATGACTGATCATGCACTGATCACGTGGCTATCATGCACTGATCACGTGGCTGTCATGCACTGATGACGTGGATATCATGCACTGATCATGTGGCTGATCACACACCTATCACATGACTGATCATGCACTGATCACGTGGCTATCATGCACTGATCACGTGGCTATCATGCACTGATCATGTGGCTGATCAGGCAATGTTCACGTAGCTACCATGTACTGGTCACGTGACTGATCATGCACTGATCACGAAATTGATCCTGCACTGATCACGTGGCTCATCATGCACTGATCACGTGGCTGATCACACATGTATCACGTGACTGATCATGCACTGATCACGTGGCTATCATGCACTGATCACGTGGCTGTCGTGCACTGATGACGTGGCTGATCATGCACTGATCATGTGGCTGATCACACACGTATCACGTGACTGATCATGCACTGATCACGTGGCTCTCATGCACTGATCACGTGGCTGTCATGCACTGATGATGTGGCTGATCAGGCAATGTTCACGTAGCTACCACGTACTGGTCACGTGACTGATCATGCACTGATCACGTAATTGATCCTGCACTGATTACGTGGCTATCATGCACTGATCATGTGGCTAATCAGGCAATGATCACGTAGCTACCATGTACTGGTCACGTGACTGATGATGCACTGATCACGTAATTGACCATGCACTGATCATGTGGCTGATCATGCACTGATCACGTGGCTGATCATATAACTGATCATGCACTGATCACGTGACTGATCATGCACTGATCACGTGGCTCTCATGCACTGATCACGTGGCTGTCATGCACTGATGACGTGGATATCATGCACTGATCATGTGGCTGATCACACACGTATCACATGACTGATCATGCACTGATCACGTGGCTATCATGCACTGATCACGTGGCTATCATGCACTGATCATGTGGCTGATCAGGCAATGTTCACGTAGCTACCATGTACTGGTCACGTGACTGATCATGCACTGATCACGTAATTGATCCTGCACTGATCACGTGGCTCATCATGCACTGATCACGTGGCTGATCACACATGTATCACGTGACTGATCATGCACTTATCACGTGGCTCTCATGCACTGATCACCTGGCTGTCATGCACTGATGACGTGGATATCATGCACTGATCATGTGGCTGATCACACACATATCACATGACTGATCATGCACTGATCACGTGGCTATCATGCACTGATCACGTGGCTATCATGCACTGATCATGTGGCTGATCAGGCAATGTTCACGTAGCTACCATGTACTGGTCACGTGACTGATGATGCACTGATCACGTAATTGACCCTGCACTGATCATGTGGCTCATCATGCACTGATCACGTGGCTGATCACACATGATCACGTAACTGATCATGCACTGATCACGTGACTGATCATGCACTGATCACGTGGCTATCATGCACTGATCACGTGGCTGGACATGCACTGATCACGTGCCTGGTCATGCACTGATCACGTGGCTGATCATGCACTGATCACGTGACTGATCATGCACTGATCTCGTGTCTGGTCATGCACTGATCACGCGGCTATCATGCACTGATCACGTGGCTATCATGCACTGATCATGTGGCTGATCAGGCAATGATCACGTAGCTACCATGTACTGGTCATGTGACTGATCATGCACTGATCACGTGACTGATCATGCAGGAATCACGTGGCTATCATGAACTGATCACGTGGCTGATCCTGCAATGATTACGTAGCTACCATGTACTGGTCACGTGAATGATCATGCACCGATCACGTGACTGATCATGCACTGATCACGTGGCTATCATGCACTGATCACGTGGCTGATCATGCACTGATCACGTCTATATCATGCACTGATCACGTGACTGCCCGTGCACTGATCACGTGGCTGATCATGCACTGATCTCGTGGCAGATCATGCACTGATCACGTGGCTGATCATGCACTGATACCGTGACTGATCATGCACTGATCACGTGACTATCATGTACTGATCACGTGACTTAATGGCGCTGATCACGTGGCTGATCATGCGCTGATCACGTTGGCTATCATGCACTGATCACGTGCCTCTGGAGGCACTAAACAAAGAGCTGAGTAGGCACGAATCAAACAGTCAGCAGGCAATAATCATGGAACTCAGGTGTGAGGAATCATGCTGCTCAGCTGGCAATAATCAAGCAGCTGAGCAGGCAGGAATTACGCAGCTCAGCTGGCAATTATCACGCAGATGATCAGACAGTAATCACGCGGCTCAGCAGGCCCAGATCACGTGACTGATCATGCACTGTTCACGTGGCTGATCATGCACTGATCACGTGATGATCATGCACTGATCACGTGGCTATCATGCACTAATCACGTGGCTGATCATGCACTGATCACGTAACTGATCATGCACTGATCACGTGGCTATCATGCACTGATCACGTGGCTGATCATGCAATGATCACGTGGCTGATCACACACCTGTCACGTGACTTATCATGCACTGATCACGTGGCTACTCATGCACTGATCACGTGGCTGATCATGCACTGCTCACGTGACTGATCATGCACTGATCACGTGGCTATCATGCACTGATCACGTGGCTATCATGCACTGTTCACGTGCTACCGTGCACTGGTCACGTGACTGATCATGCAATGATCACGTAACGACCATGCACTGGTCACGTGACTGATCATGCACTGATCACGTGACTGATCATGCAGTGACCACGTGGCTATCATGCACTGCTCACGTGGCTGATCATGCAATGATCACGTAGCTACCATGTAGTGGTCACGTGACTGATCATGCACCGATCACGTAATTGATCATGCACTGATCACGTGGATATCATGCACTGATCACGTGGCTGATCATGCACGTATCACATGACTGATCATGCACTGATCACATGACTGATCATGCACTGATCACGTGGATGATCATGCACTGATCTTGTGACAGATCATGCACTGATCACGTGGCTGATCATGCACTGATACCGTGACTGATCATGGACTGATCACGTAATTGATCATGCACTGATCATGTGGCTGATCATGCACTGATCACGTGGCTGATCATACACTGATCACATAACTGATCATGCACTGATCACATGACTGATCATGCACTGATCACGTGTCTATCATGCACTGATCACTTGGCTGGACATACACTGGTCACGTGCCTGGTCATGCACTGATCACGTGCCTGATCATGCACTGATCACGTGACTTATCATGCACTGATCTCGTGTCTGGTAATGCACTGATCACGTGGCTATCATGCACTGCTCACGTGGCTGATCATGCCATGATCACGCAGCTACCATGTACTGGTCACATGAATGATCATGCACTGATCACGTGACTGATCTTGCACTGATCACGTGGCTATCATGCACTACTCACGTGGCTGATCATGCAATGATCATGTAGCTACCATGTACAGGTCACGTGAATGATCATACACCGATCAGCTGACTGATCATGCACTGATCACGTGGCTATCATGCACTGATCACGTGGCTGATCATGCACTGTTCACGTCTATATCATGCACTGATCACGTGACTGCCCGTGCACTGATCACGTGGCTGATCATACACTAATCTTGTGACAGATCATGCACTGATCACGTGGCTGATCATGCACTGATACCGTGACTGAGCATGCACTGATCACGTGACTATCATGTACTGATCACGTGACTTAATGGCGCTGATCACGTGACTGATCATGCGCTGATCATGTTTGCTATCATGCACTGATCATGTGCCTCTGGAGGCAATAAACAAAGAGCTGAGTAGGCACGAATCAAACAGTCAGCAGGCAATAATCATGGAACTCAGGTGTGAGGAATCATGCTGCTCAGCTGGCAATAATCAAGCAGCTGAGCAGGCAGGAATTACGCAGCACAGCTGGCAATTGTCAAGCAGATGACAGGCAGGAATCGTGCAGCTCAGCTGGTAATTGTCAAGCAGATGAGCAGACAGGAATCACGCAGCTCAGCAGGCCCAGATCACGTGACTGATCATGCACTGTTCACGTGGCTGATCAAGCACTGTTCACGTGATTGATCATGCACTGATCACGTGGCTGATCATGCACTGATCACGTGGCTGATCATACACTGTTCACGTGGCTGATCATGCCATGATCACGTGGCTGATCATACACTGCTCACGTGATTGATCATGCACTGATCACTTGGATATCATGCACTGATCACGTGGCTGATCATACACTGTTCACGTGTCTGACCATGCACTAATCACGTGGCTGATCATACACTGCTCACGTAACTGATCATGCACTGATCACGTGGCTATCATGCACTGATCACGTGGCTGAACATGCACTGTTCACGTGGCTGATCACACACCTGTCACGTGACATATCATGCACTGATCACGTGGCACTCATGCACTGATCACGTGGCTGATCATACTCTGCTCACATAACTCATGCACACATCACGTGGCTATCATGCACTGCTCACGTGGCTCGTCATGGACTGATCACGTAGCAACCATATAATGGTAACGTGACTGATCATGCAAAGATCACGTAAATGATCATGCACTGTTCACGTGACTGATCATGTACTGATCACGTGACTGATCATGCACTGACCACGTGGCTATCATGCTCTGCTCACGTGGCTGATCATGCAACGATCACTTAGCAACCATGTACGGGTCACGTGACTGATCATGCACTGATCATGTGGCTCTCATGCACTGATCTCGTGGCTGTCATGCACTGCTCACGTGGATATCATGCACTGATCACGTGGCTGATCACACACGTATCACATGGCTGATCATGCACTGATCACGGGGCTATCATGCACTAATCACGTGGCTATCATGCACTGATCATGTGGCTGATCAGGCAATGATCACGTAGCTACCATGTACTGGTCACGTGACTGATCATGCACTGATCACGTAATTGATCATGCACTGATCATGTGGCTGATCATGCACTGATCACGTGGCTGATCATACACTGATCACATAACTGATCATGCACTGATCACGTGACTGATCATGCACTGATCACGTGGCTATCATGCACTGATCACTTGGCTGGACATACACTGATCACGTGCCTGGTCATGCACTGATCACGTGGCTGATCATGCACTGATCACGTGACTGATCATGCACTGATCTCGTGTCTGATCACGCACTGATCACGTGGCTATCATGCACTGCTCACGTGGCTGATCATGCCATGATCACGCAGCTACCATGTACTGGTCACATGACTGATCATGCACTGATCACGTGACTGATCATGCAGTGATCACGTGGCTATCATGCACTACTCACGTGGCTGATCATGCAATGATCATGTAGCTACCATGTACAGGTCACGTGACTGATCATACACCCATCAGGTGACTGATCATGCACTGATCACGTGGCTATCATGCACTGATCACGTGACTGATCATGCACTGTTCACGTCTATATCATGCACTGATCACATGACTGCCCGTGCACTGATCACGTGGATGATCATACACTAATCTTGTGACAGATCATGCACTGATCACGTGGCTGATCATGCACTGATACCGTGACTGAGCATGGACTGATCACATGACTGATCATGTAGTGATCACGTGACTTAATGGCGCTGATCATGTGACTGATCATGCGCTGATCATGTTTGCTATCATACACTGATCATGTGCCTCTGGAGGCAATAAACAAAGAGCTGAGTAGGCACGCATCAAACAGTCAGCAGGCAATAATCATGGAACTCAGCTGTGAGGAATCATGCTGCTCAGCTGGCAATAATCAAGCAGCTGAGCAGGCAGGAATTACGCAGCACAGCTGGCAATTGTCAAGCAGATGACAGGCAGGAATCGTACAGCTCAGCTGGTAATTGTCAAGCAGATGAGCAGAGTAATCACGCAGCTCAGCAGGCCCTGATCACGTGACTGAGCATGCACTGTTCACGTGGCTGATCAAACACTGATCACGTGATTGATCATGCACTGATCACTTGGATATCATGCACTGATCACGTGGCTGATCATACACTGTTCCCGTGGCTGATCATGCCATGATCACGTGGCTGATCATACACTGCTCACGTAAGTGATCATGCACTGATCACGTGGCTATCATGCACTGATCACGTGGCTGAACATGCAATGTTCACGTAGCTGATCACACACCTGTCACGTGACATATCATGCACTGATCCCGTGGCACTCATGCACTGATCACGTGGCTGATCATACTCTGCTCACGTAACTCATGCACACATCACGTGGCTATCATGCACTGATCACGTGGCTCGTCATGCACTGATCACGTAACAACCATATACTGGTAACGTGACTGATCATGCAATGATCACGTGACTGATCATGCACTGTTCACGTGACTGATCATGTACTGATCACGTGACTGTCATGCACTGACCACGTGGCTATCATGCTCTGATCACGTGGCTGATCATGCAACGATCACCTAGCAACCATGTAGTGGTCACGTGACTGATCATGCACTGATCACGTAATTGATCCTGCACTGATCACGTGGCTGATCATGCACTGATCACGTGGCTGATCACACATGTATCACGTGACTGATCATGCACTGATCACGTGGCTATCATGCACTGATCACGTGGCTGATCAGGCAATGATCACGTGGCTACCATGCACTGGTCACGTGGCTGATCATGCACTGATCACGTAGACTGATCCTGCACTGATCACGTGGCTGATGCACTGATCACGTGGCTGATCATGCACTGTATCACGTGACTGATCATGCACTGATCACGTGGCTATCATGCACTGATCACGTGGCTGATCAGGCACTGATCACGTAGCTACCATGTACTGGTCACGTGACTGATCATGCACTGATCACGTAATTGATCCTGCACTGATCACGTGGCTCATCATGCACTGATCACGTGGCTGATCACACATGTATCACGTGACTGATCATGCACTGATCACGTGGCTCTCATGCACTGATCACGTGGCTGATCATGCACTGATCACGTGGCTATCATGCACTGATCACGTGGCTGATCATGCACTGTATCACGTGACTGATCATGCACTGATCACGTGGCTATCATGCACTGATCACGTGGCTGATCATGCACTGATCACGTGGCTGGTCATGCACTGATCACGTGGCTGATCATGCACTGATTACGTGGCTGATCATGCACTGATCACGTGGCTGACCATGCACTGATCACGTGGCTGATCATGCACTGATCACGTGACTGATCATGCACTGATCACGTGGCTATCATGCACTGATCACGTGGCTGAACATGCAATGTTCACGTGGCTGATCACACTCCTGTCACGTGACATATCATGCACTGATCCCGTGGCACTCATGCACTGATCACGTGGCTGATAATACTCTGTTCACGTAACTCATCATGGACACATCAAGTTTCTATCATGTACTGCTCACGTGGCTCGTCACGGAATGATCATGTAGCTACCATGTACTGGTCACGTGACTGATCATGCACAGATCACGTAAATGATCATGCACTGTTCACGTGCCTGATCATGCACTGATCACGTGACTGATCATGCACTGATCACGTGGCTGATCATGCACTGATCACGTAATTGATCATGCACTTATCATTTGGCTGATCATGCACTGATCACGTGGCTGATCATACACTGATCACGTGACTGATCATGCACTGATCACGTGACTGATCATGCACTGATCACCTGGCTATCATGCACTGATCACGTGGCTGGTCATGCACTGATCACTTGGCTGGTCATACACTGATCACATGTCTGATCATGCACTGTTCACGTGACTGATCATGTACAGATCACGTGAATAATCATGAAGTGATCACGTGGCTCATCATGCACTGATCACGTGGCTGATCACACATGTATCACGACTGATCATGCACTGATCACGTGGCTCTCATGCACAGATCATGTGGCTGATCATGCACTGATCACGTGGCTCATCACGCACTGATCCGGTGGCTGATCACACACGTATCTCGTGACTGATCATGTACAGATCACGTAAATAATCATGAAGTGATCACGTGGCTATCCTGCACTGATCACGTGGATCTCATGCACTGATCACGTGGCTGATCACGCACGTATCACGTGACTGATCATGCACTGATCACGTGGCTGATCATGCACTGATCACGTGGCTATCATGCACTGATCACGTGGCTCATCATGCAATGATCACGTAGCTACCATGCACTGGTCACGTGACTGATCATGCACTGATCACGTGACTGATCAGGCAGTGATCACGTGGCTATCATGCACTACTCACGTGGCTGATCATGCAATGATCATGTAGCTACCATGTACAGGTCACGTGAATGATCATACACCCATCAGCTGACTGATCATGCACTGATCACGTGGCTGATCATGCACTGATCACGAGACTGATCATGCACTCTTCACGTCTATATCATGGACTGATCACATGACTGCCCGTGCACTGATCACGTGGATGATCATACACTAATCTTGTGACAGATCATGCACTGATCACGTGGCTGATCATGCACTGATACCGTGACTGAGCATGGACTGATCACGTGACTATCATGTAGTGATCACGTGACTTAATGGCGCTGATCATGTGACTGGTCATGCGCTGATCATGTTTGCTATCATACACTGATCATGTGCCTCTGGAGGCAATAAACAAAGAGCTGAGTAGGCACGAATCAAACAGTCAGCAGGCAATAATCATGGAACTCAGGTGTGAGGAATCATGCTGCTCAGCTGGCAATAATCAAGCAGCTGAGCAGGCAGGAATTACGCAGCACAGCTGGCAATTGTCAAGCAGATGACAGGCAGGAATCGTGCAGCTGAGCTGGCAATTGTCAAGCAGATGAGCAGACAGTAATCACGCAGCTCAGCAGGCCCAGATCACGTGACTGAGCATGCACTGTTCACGTGGCTGATCATACACTGATCACGTGATGATCATGCACTGATCACTTGGATATCATGCACTGATCACGTGGCTGATCAGGCAATGATCACGTAGCTACCATGTACTGGTCACGTGACTGATGATGCACTGATCACGTAATTGACCATGCACTGATCATGTGGCTGATCATGCACTGATCACGTGGCTGATCATACACTGATCACGTGGCTGATCATGCACTGATCACGTGACTGTCATGCACTGATCACGTGATATCATGCACTGATCACGTGGCTGATCATGCACTGATCACTTGGCTGATCATGCACTGATCACGTGGCTGATCATGCACTGATCACGTGGCTGATCATGCACTGATCACGTGGCTGATCATGCACTGTTCACGTGGCTGATCATGCACTGATCACGTGGCTGATCATGCACTGCTCACGTGACTGATCATGCACTGATCACGTGGCTGATCATGCACTGATCACGTGGCTGATCATGCACTGATCACGTGGCTGATCACGCACTGATCACGTGACTGATCATGCACTGATCCCGTGCACTCATGCACTGATCACGTGGCTGATCATGCTCTGCTCACGTGGCTATCATGCACTGATCACGTTTCTATCATGCACTGATCACGTGGCTGATCACGCACTGATCACGTGGCTACCATGCACTGATCACGTGACTGATCATGCACTGATCACGTGGCTGATCATGCACTGTTCACGTGCCTGATCATGCACTGATCACGTGACTGATCATGCACTGATCACGTGGCTGATCATGCACTGATCACGTGATTGATCATGCACTTATCACGTGGCTGATCATGCACTGATCACGTGGCTGATCATGCACTGATCACGTGGCTGATCATGCACTGATCACGTGACTGATCATGCACTGATCACGTGGCTATCATGCACTGATCACGTGGCTGGTCATACACTGATCACATGACTGATCATGCACTGATCACGTGGCTGATCATGCACTGTTCACGTGGCTGATCATGCACTGATCACGTGGCTATCATGCAGTGATCACGTGGCTATCATGCACTGATCACGTGGCTGATCACACACGTATCACGTGACTGATCATGCACTGATCACGTGGCTGATCATGCACTGATCACGTGGCTATCATGCACTGATCATGTGGCTGATCAGGCAATGTTCACGTAGCTACCATGTACTGGTCACGTGACTGATCATGCACTGATCACGTAATTGATCATGCACTGATCACGTGGCTGATCATGCACTGATCACGTGGCTGATCACACATGTATCACGTGGCTGATCATACACTGATCACGTAACTGATCATGCACTGATCACGTGACTGATCATGCACTGATCACGTGGCTATCATGCACTGATCACTTGGCTGGACATGCACTGATCACGTGCCTGGTCATGCACTGATCACGTGGCTGATCACACATGTATCACGTGACTGATCATGCACTGATCACGTGGCTCTCATGCACTGATCACGTGGCTGTCATGCACTGATGACGTGGCTATCATGCACTGATCACGTGGCTGATCACACACGTATCACGTGACTGATCATGCACTGATCACGTGGCTGATCATGCACTGATCACGTGGCTATCATGCACTGATCACGTGGCTGATCAGGCAATGTTCACGTAGCTACCATGTACTGGTCACGTGACTGATCATGCACTGATCACGTAATTGATCCTGCACTGATCACGTGGCTGATCATGCACTGATCACGTGGCTGATCACACACGTATCACGTGACTGATCATGCACTGATCCCGTGGCTCTCATGCACTGATCACGTGGCTGTCATGCACTGATGACGTGGATATCATGCACTGATCATGTGGCTGATCACACACGTATCACATGACTGATCATGCACTGATCACGTGGCTATCATGCACTGATCACGTGGCTATCATGCACTGATCATGTGGCTGATCAGGCAATGTTCACGTAGCTACCATGTACTGGTCACGTGACTGATCATGCACTGATCACGTAATTGATCCTGCACTGATCACGTGGCTCATCATGCACTGATCACGTGGCTGATCATGCATGATCACGTGGCTGATCATGCACTGATCACGTAACTGATCATGCACTGATCACGTGACTGATCATGCACTGATCACGTGGCTATCATGCACTGATCACGTGGCTGGACATACACTGATCACGTGCCTGGTCATGCACTGATCACGTGGCTGATCACACATGTATCACGTGACTGATCATGCACTGATCACGTGGCTCTCATGCACTGATCACGTGGCTGTCATGCACTGATGACGTGGATATCATGCACTGATCACGTGGCTGATCACACACGTATCACGTGACTGATCATGCACTGATCACGTGGCTGATCATGCACTGATCAAGTGGCTATCATGCACTGATCATGTGGCTGATCAGGCAATGTTCACGTAGCTACCATGTACTGGTCACGTGACTGATCATGCACTGATCACGTAATTGATCCTGCACTGATCACGTGCCTCGTCATGCACTGATCACGTGGCTGATCACACATGTATCACGTGACTGATCATGCACTGATCACGTGGCTCTCATGCACTGATCACGTGGCTGTCATGCACTGATGACGTGGATATCATGCACTGATCATGTGGCTAATCACACACGTATCACATGACTGATCATGCACTGATCACGTGGCTATCATGCACTGATCACGTGGCTATCATGCACTGATCACGTGGCTGATCAGGCAATGTTCACGTAGCTACCATGTACTGGTCACGTGACTGATCATGCACTGATCACGTAATTGATCCTGCACTGATCACGTGGCTCATCATGCACTGATCACGTGGCTGATCACACATGTATCACGTGACTGATCATGCACTGATCACGTGGCTGATCATGCACTGATCACGTGGCTGATCATGCACTGATCACGTGACTGATCATGCACTGATCACGTGGCTCTCATGCACTGATCACGTGGCTGTCATGCACTGATGACGTGGATATCATGCACTGAGCATGTGGCTGATCACACACGTATCACATGACTGATCATGCACTGATCACGTGGCTATCATGCACTGATCACGTGGCTATCATGCACTGATCATGTGCCTGATCAGGCAATGTTCACGTAGCTACCATGTACTGGTCACGTGACTGATCATGCACTGATCACGTAATTGATCCTGCACTGATCACGTGGCTCATCATGCACTGATCACGTGGCTGATCACACATGTATCACGTGGCTGATCATGCACTGATCACGTGACTGATCATGCACTGATCACGTGACTGATCATGCACTGATCACGTGGCTATCATGCACTGATCACGTGGCTGGACATACACTGATCACGTGCCTGGTCATGCACTGATCACGTGGCTGATCACACATGTATCACGTGACTGATCATGCACTGATCACGTGGCTCTCATGCACTGATCACGTGGCTGTCATGCACTGATGACGTGGATATCATGCACTGATCATGTGGCTGATCACACACGTATCACATGACTGATCATGCACTGATCACGTGGCTATCATGCACTGATCACGTGGCTATCATGCACTGATCATGTGCCTGATCAGGCAATGTTCACGTAGCTACCATGTACTGGTCACGTGACTGATCATGCACTGATCACGTAATTGATCCTGCACTGATCACGTGGCTCATCATGCACTGATCACGTGGCTGATCACACATGTATCACGTGGCTGATCATACACTGATCACGTAACTGATCATGCACTGATCACGTGACTGATCATGCACTGATCACGTGGCTATCATGCACTGATCACTTGGCTGGACATACACTGATCACGTGCCTGATCATGCACTGATCACGTGGCTGATCACACATGTATCACGTGACTGATCATGCACTGATCACGTGGCTCTCATGCACTGATCACGTGGCTGTCATGCACTGATGACGTGGATATCATGCACTGATCATGTGGCTGATCACACACGTATCACATGACTGATCATGCACTGATCACGTGGCTATCATGCACTGATCACGTGGCTATCATGCACTGATCATGTGGCTGATCAGGCAATGTTCACGTAGCTACCATGTACTGGTCACGTGACTGATCATGCACTGATCACGTAATTGATCCTGCACTGATCACGTGGCTCATCATGCACTGATCACGTGGCTGATCACACATGTATCACGTGGCTGATCATGCACTGATCACGTGGCTATCATGCACTGATCACGTGGCTGGACATGCACTGATCACGTGCCTGATCATGCACTGATCACGTGGCTGATCATGCACTGATCACTTGGCTGGACATACACTGATCCCGTGCCTGGTCATGCACTGATCACGTGGCTGATCACACATGTATCACGTGACTGATCATGCACTGATCACGTGGCTCTCATGCACTGATCACGTGGCTGTCATGCACTGATGACGTGGCTATCATGCACTGATCACGTGGCTGATCACACACGTATCACGTGACTGATCATGCACTGATCACGTGGCTATCATGCACTGATCACGTGGCTGTCATGCACTGATGACGTGGCTATCATGCACTGATCACGTGGCTGATCACACACCGATCACATGACTGATCATGCACTGATCACGTGGCTGATCATGCACTGATCACGTGGCTATCATGCACTGATCATGTGGCTGATCAGGCAATGTTCACGTAGCTACCATGTACTGGTCACGTGACTGATCATGCACTGATCACGTAATTGATCCTGCACTGATCACGTGGCTCATCATGCACTGATCACGTGGCTGATCACACATGTATCACGTGGCTGATCATGCACTGATCACATAACTGATCATGCACTGATCACGTGACTGATCATGCACTGATCACGTGGCTATCATGCACTGATCACGTGGCTGGACATACACTGATCACGTGCCTGGTCATGCACTGATCACGTGGCTGATCACACATGTATCACGTGACTGATCATGCACTGATCACGTGGCTCTCATGCACTGATCACGTGGCTGTCATGCACTGATGACGTGGATATCATGCACTGATCACGTGGCTGATCACACACGTATCACATGACTGATCTTGCACTGATCACGTGGCTGATCATGCACTGATCACGTGGCTATCATGCACTGATCATGTGGCTGATCAGGCAATGTTCACGTAGCTACCATGTACTGGTCACGTGACTGATCATGCACTGATCACGTAATTGATCCTGCACTGATCACGTGGCTGGTCATGCACTGATCACGTGGCTGATCACACATGTATCACGTGACTGATCATGCACTGATCACGTGGCTCTCATGCACTGATCACGTGGCTGTCATGCACTGATGACGTGGATGATCATGCACTGATCACGTGGCTGATCACACACGTATCACATGACTGATCATGCACTGATCACGTGGCTATCATGCACTGATCACGTGGCTATCATGCACTGATCACGTGGCTGATCAGGCAATGTTCACGTAGCTACCATGTACTGGTCACGTGACTGATCATGCACTGATCACGTAATTGATCCTGCACTGATCACGTGGCTGATCATGCACTGATCACGTGGCTGATCACACATGTATCACGTGGCTGACCATGCACTGGTCACGTGACTGATCATGCACTGATCACGTGACTGATCATGCACTGATCACGTGGCTATCATGCACTGATCACTTGGCTGGACATACACTGATCACGTGCCTGATCATGCACTGATCACGTGGCTGATCACACATGATCACGTGACTGATCATGCACTGATCACGTGGCTCTCATGCACTGATCACGTGGCTGTCATGCACTGATAACGTGGATATCATGCACTGATCACGTGGCTGATCACACACGTATCACATGACTGATCATGCACTGATCACGTGGCTATCATGCACTGATCACGTGGCTATCATGCACTGATCATGTGGCTGATCAGGCAATATTCACGTAGCTACCATGTACTGGTCACGTGACTGATCATGCACTGATCACGTAATTGATCATGCACTGATCACGTGGCTGATCATGCACTGATCACGTGGCTGATCACACATGTATCACGTGACTGATCATGCACTGATCACGTGGCTCTCATGCACTGATCACGTGGCTGTCATGCACTGATGACGTGGCTATCATGCACTGATCACGTGGCTGATCACACACGTATCACATGACTGATCATGCACTGATCACGTGGCTGATCATGCACTGATCACGTGGCTATCATGCACTGATCATGTGGCTGATCAGGCAATGTTCACGTAGCTACCATGTACTGGTCACGTGACTGATCATGCACTGATCACGTAATTGATCCTGCACTGATCACGTGGCTCATCATGCACTGATCACGTGGCTGATCACACATGATCACGTGACTGATCATGCACTGATCACGTGGCTGATCATGCACTGATCACGTAACTGATCATGCACTGATCACGTGACTGATCATGCACTGATCACGTGGCTCTCATGCACTGATCACGTGGCTGTCATGCACTGATGACGTGGATATCATGCACTGAGCATGTGGCTGATCACACACGTATCACGTGACTGATCATGCACTGATCACGTGGCTATCATGCACTGATCACGTGGCTATCATGCACTGATCATGTGCCTGATCAGGCAATGTTCACGTAGCTACCATTTACTGGTCACGTGACTGATCATGCACTGATCACGTAATTGATCCTGCACTGATCACGTGGCTCATCATGCACTGATCACGTGGCTGATCACACATGTATCACGTGGCTGATCATGCACTGATCACGTAACTGATCATGCACTGATCACGTGACTGATCATGCACTGATCACGTGGCTGATCATGCACTGATCACTTGGCAGGACATACACTGATCACGTGCCTGGTCATGCACTGATCACGTGGCTGATCACACATGTATCACGTGACTGATCATGCACTGATCCCGTGGCTCTCATGCACTGACCACGTGGCTGTCATGCACTGATCACGTGGCTATCATGCACTGATCACGTGGCTGATCACACACGTATCACGTGACTGATCATGCACTGATCACGTGGCTATCATGCACTGATCACGTGGCTATCATGCACTGATCACGTGCCTGATCAGGCAATGTTCACGTAGCTACCATGTACTGGTCACGTGACTGATCATGCACTGATCACGTAATTGATCCTGCACTGATCACGTGGCTCATCACTGATGACGTGGATATCATGCAC